>NC_081414.1:802913068-803060568 GCF_030272615.1 Cryptomeria japonica | reverse complement strand
TAATTCTTATAGACTCTTAAACAAAAACTACAATTCTTTTGCTCCCTTTATGGATTACAAACATTATATGCTATAAGTGTAAAAAATGATCATATAGCATGATTTTGTAAGATATCCTAGGAAAAACAAGAAGGTGAATACTCTTGGCAAGCAAAAGGAAGAATTCACAAAAGTTTGGAAGAGGATGCAAGAGCAAGAAGAGCAAAATAAAGAAAAATCTATACTTGTGCAAATTGCTTTTCATGCCCAACTGAAGGAAATCAATGGTACATTGACAGTTGATGATGAAGGCATATGACAAGGATGAGCAAGTTTCTCACTTTGAAAGATGTATACCGAGGTACAATAAAATTTGAAGATAATGCTACAAAGATTACTAGAAAAGGTACTCTTAGTCTTGATAATAGGGAGACACAAACAAAAAATGTCTTGTATATATTAAAGGTTTGAAGCATAATCTTCTTAGTGTTAGTCAAAGGTGTGATCAAGGACATGTTGATATTTTTTATGCTCAAGGTTGTGAAATAAAGTACATAAATATATTTTGTTTATGCAAATAGAACAAAGAATAACCTATACATCCTCAGTGAGATCAAGGGGGGAAATGTTACGTGGGACAAACAGATAAAATTTGGCTATAATATAGAAGAATGGGTCATACGAACTTTGATAATCTAGTGAAAATTAGCACCAAACAAGTCATAAGAGACATGTTGAAGATTGTTAAACCTTAAAACACTCTTTGCTAGGGATGTAAGTATGGGAAGTAGACAAGAGCAAATTTCAAGTCAAAGGAGTGCACAACAACAAAGTCATTGGCAATTGTCCATACACATTTTTATTGGCCTACAAGAACACAAAGTTTACAAGGTGAGAGATACTTTATGCTACTTGCTGATGACTACTCTAGAATGACATGTGTTACTTTCCTAAAAGGAAAATTTGAAGCAATTAAGAATTTTCAGGCTTTTAAAGCCTTAGTTGAAAATGAAACTAATTTGAAAATCAAGTGCTTGAAATCAAATGGAAGAGGTGAATTTACCTCAAATGAATTTGAAGACTTTTGTGTAACCATCATGTAATAAAGAAATATTTCTCAATTGCAAAGATTTCACAATAGAATGGATTTCTAAAAAGGAAGAATCAATATGTGCAAGAGATGGGTAGAACTATGTTGAAAGAATCTAAACTATCAGACATGTTTTGAAGATAAGTAGTTAATATTGAACAAATAGAAAATCAGGGTCAACAATAGCAAGACACCTTATGAATTTTGGAAGGGAAGACAAACAACAGTTAAATACTTGAATTTTTTTGGGAGCAAGTGCTACATAAGAAGAGATGATGACGATTTGGGCCATTTTGACTTTAGATTTGATGAAGACATCTTCCTTAGTTATTCCTCAAGAAGCAAGGCTTATAGTTGTTACAATAAAAGATTGCAAAATATTGTAGAAAGTGCCAATGTAAAAGTGGATAAAGCAAGCCAACAAAAAGAGAAAGTGCAAACAAACAGGATGAAAAAATAAAAAGACACAATCTAAATGCATCTAAACTTGCCCATAGGAATCATTTAGAAAATCTAATTCTTGATGATAAAGATACTAGAGTCCAAACTAGAAGAAGATTAGCAAGTGCATCAAAACATGCAAATTTCTCCTTGCTATCTAAAATTGAGCCTAAGGACTTTGCAAAAGCTAGAGAACACGAGCATTAGATTGATGTTATAGAAAATGAGCTTAATTAAATTGAAAAGAATAAGACATGGAAACTTGTTTGAAGACCAAAAGATAAGAATGCGATTGGTACCAAGTTGGTTTTTAGGAATAAATTAAATGAAGATGGTCAACTGGTATGAAACAAGGCAAAGCTAGTTTGTAAAAGCTAGTTCAAGTTGAAGGAATTGATTTTGAAGAAACTTTTGCTCCTATTGCAAGATTAGAAGTTATCAAAAAGTTTTTAGCATTTGCTTGTTTCAAGAACTTTAAAGTCTAACAAATAGATGTTAAATCAACCTTTCTAAATGGCAATCTAAAGGAATAGGTATACATTGAACAACCAGAAGGGTTCCTATTATCATAGAATATGAATTGTGTGTGCAAGTTGACGAGAGCATTTGATCGGCAAAAACAAACCTCCAAGAGCTTGTACTCAAGACTTAACAAATAATTGCAAGGGTTCAAAAGAGGAATTGTTGATAGTAATCTCTACATCAAAACTAAAGGTGAGAATGAGTTAATTGTTATGATTTATGTTGATGACTTCATTTTTGGAGGCAATAGTAGCAAATTGTGCCAAGAGATTGCAAAGAAAATGCAAAAGGAGTTTGAGATGCCTACGCTTGGTGAGTAATCATTCTTCCCTAGCTTACAAATTTTTCTATTAAATAAAGGCATATTTATCTTGCAAACCAAGTCCATCAAGGAGTTGTTGAAGAAATGTAGGATGAAAGATTGCAAACCAATTAGTGCACCCATGGTTAGAGGATGCAAATTAAGAAAATATGATGAATCTCTTGAAGCAAATTAGGCACTGTATAGGTCAATGATTAGGAGTCTACTATATGTGACAACATCAAGACCAAACATTATACAAGAAATAGGCATGGTGACATATTTTCAAGCAGCACCAAAAGAAATTCATGTGCAAGCAATCAAAATAAATATTTAGATATTTAAAAGACACTTTAGATTTTAATTTGTCGTATTAAAAGGTGAAGATTTCACCCTAGCAACAGACACAAGATGTGGATTGGGCAAAAAACGTTGATGATAGAAAAAGTATAGTTGGAAGAGCATTCTTTCTTAGCAACAATCTTATATCCTAGTGAAGCAAGAAATAGCCTTTAATTTCTCTATCCATACCATAGGTCAAATAAATAGCAAAAGCATCATGTTGCACACAAGTTCCTTGGATGAAGTACAAATTGAGGGACATTGAGGTTGAAAATAATAGTACCATTTCCATACTTTGTGACGACACTACTGCTATCAATATCTCACAGAATCATGTCATGCACTCTAAAACAAAGCAAAATCCTATCAAATATCATTTCTTAAGAAAACAAGTAGTTGAAGAGGATGACAAGTTGGAATACATTGCCACAAAGGAATGGATTGCAAATATTCTCACGAAGCCCCTTTCGAAGAAACTTTTAAGTACCTCAAACAGACATTGGGAGTGATATCACTCTCAACTTGGCACTAAATTCTTAACAATTTCAAGGGGAGTTAATCGATGCATCATCTTTTAGAAGATAGGCATAATTGCATGCATAATATGTAGTAATATAAGGCCTAAAGCAACTAATCACATCATCTACATGAGATCGTTAATGCTCCTAAAAGGAAAACTTCACCTTTTAAAGAAAAGATGGACAACCTCTTTGTGAAAAAATCAATCTAAAATTATTTGGGGTCTCTTTGAATTGGGTTGACTATCTTGGTATACTAACCCTTCTCAAGAAAAAACATTAAATTAATTTTTTTATTATTATTATGAGGTTGACCCTCTTTAAACTAAATTTATTATCATTATTATGATGTTCACCCCTCTTTGGTGAAGAGACATGATTGGGGTATAAGTAGAAGATGAAGCTGAGGTAAAAAAAAGCAAGCAATATAAGCAAAATCTTTCCACTAAAACAAATATTTTAAAAGAAGAGTAGATTTTAGAAGAAAACGTTTGTGAAGAAGTTGCAAGGAGAATTTATGAAAGAGACTTATTGATCATTATCCATTGAAGAAGCAATATTCAAGAATGCATAAATTTTTTATTCTTTTCAAGGTCGGTGCCTCCTAATTGAAGAGATTGGTGTCTCTTACAAAGTTGGTGCTTAGCATCAAAAATTGGTGTCTCTAGTGGGTTGGTACATATAAAAGATTTGCAAGAGAATTTTATTTTTGTGGCTAAATTTAGATAGTAAATCCAAACAAATCTTTTTATAGTTTTCTCCCAAAGGATTGCCACCTAAATTTTGCATTTCTTAGTTGGTAGATATTAAGCAACCAAATGAATAATATAATACAACAAAAATAGTAAGAGAGCTAATGGACCATTTATAAGAGTGTAAACCTAAAAATAGGAAAAAGTATATACGTGCATTTGAGTATCAATATCAATAGAAAAATAGAAAAATAGATGAATATGCAAACTTGTGTTGTGTGTGTCCGCTCTCTCAATGTAAGGGCATTGCTACATGTTGGATGAATGCTAATGACAAACACTTGACTATTAATACCCCTAATCCTTTGTCATGGCTACTCTCAAGATGATGAAGCTTCGTTAGCTTTCCATGCAACTTTAGTCTATCCTTTGAACCCTTTGGGAACCTCCTACCTCGATCTCACAACTTGCTTTGCCTTCAACCTCGAATCAGCTCCACATTACTCATGTAGTACAAGGTCAAGTTTTGCCTTGTTCTATTGCACTTTCTTTGCATGTTGATGAGGCTCTTTGTGGGGGAATTCCCCTAAGGGATAATATTGTCTAAGGCGGACCTCAAGGATCCCAAATATTTCCATTGTATTTTCAACAACTTGGTTCCAATTATACCCCATTTCTTTCATGTGAGGCTATTCTATCGTTTCTAGCCAATTTGGGCCCTATTTTCTCTTGACTTAGTCAATGTATAACCAAATAAGGGAATAGAATTGAAAACATGCAATTAGATAAATAATGGGATAGGAAAAAGGAGAATGTTAACACTAATGTAAAGAATAGAGTAGACATAATAAGAAGACGAATGGGGTGTGAGCGGGTAAGTGTGGAGAGAAGAATTGCACCAATATGATATAACATATGAGGAGGTAAATAACATGAACCAAACAAAACAAAAAAAGGATTATGTAAGCTAAGATAGAATATATCATCAAAAAGAAAAAGCAAGAACAAGCGATAAGGAATATATAAAAACAAATACAAGGAAGAAAAAGTAGTGATAACAACAATAACAATATAATCTATAACGAGACAAAACATCTAAAAACAAACTTGAACACAATATAGAAAATTAAAATATTCTTAGTAAATACCTAAACATGAGAGAACCTACACAAATGAGAAATGGGAAGGTTGGTAAAAAAGAATAGGAGAATGTGTCAAACAACACTACCCATCAACAAGAAAAACAAATAAACCAAATAAATTAAATAAATATTGGGTAAAAATCTCATCTCAAAGCTCAAAGAGGGTAAATCACGATGAACATATTTTTTATACATTCATAGATTTTTCCACATTACATACATATGCTTTTATATACGCATGATTTTTTTCACATTACACACATACATATTGCTTTCACATATGCATGGATTTTTTCACATTACACGTGCATATTATTTTTATATACGCATGGATCTTTCACATGCACATATACAACACATGTATGCATGTAACGTAAAGAACTATGCACACATTCAAACAATGTGAATGTGAATGTGTATATAATGTGAAAAAAATCATACGTATCTAATGTGAAAAAATCAATATATATATAAATATAATAATGTGCATGTATGTAATGTGAAAAATACATGCATATATAGAAACAACATTCGTTGTGCAATACATATACATATCCTTTGCTTTAATGTTGCATTTTCATTCCACAGCACTCACACTGCTTGGTATGCTTTTACAATTCAGCTCTATCATTTTACTCTCCATTCTCTAATTCTTTTTAGAGTTGTTTTTGACAATACTTGGTATGCTTTTACAATTCAGCTCTATTATTTTACTCATCTCCATTCTCTAATTCTTTTTTGAGTTGTTTTCGGTGTCATAATTTGTTGACTTTTTTTCTTTCCCTTTTTAAGCTTTCTTGGTTCTTGAGTTATCTCACTCCATCTTTCATCCAATTCAATTCTTAATTCTCTTCTTTTGTTTGTTCCTCCTACAGGATCTTAGACTTGGAGCGATCCAAATCATAAAAAAAACAAAAAAAAAGAAAAAAGCTTACATAATCTAAGCTAGATATATTCAATATAACCTTATGCACCCTTGAAATCGTGTCTTTAATTCAAATAATGTTATAATATAGCAAATATTATAATACACCCTAGGAAAAAAATTTAAATCGTGAAGTACAGACTAAAATTCAAAAAGTAAGTCACAGCCCTTGTCACCTCCCCACTTTTTTTGCCAATGCATTAAAGCAAGCACAATATTGTTGGTCCATTAAGCAACTTGCACCTCAAATTTGGAAAATGAACTGTAAGTGGACGACTACTAAGTTTTCCCAGTGGTGATGAATGTCAATGCTCAAGAAGGTTAATCAAGATTTTAAATGGCTTTTGATTACAGTATGACTTGGTCTAGTGGTGAGCTTGTGGTCTTGAATGAGGGGTTACAAATTCGAGGGGTCACAAATTCAAATCTTACAGGTATGTATAACTTGTTTGTAGCATTAGTTGCCTCCCACAAAAAATACGAGGTAGTTCCATATTTACTATAAGTCATCTGTAGACCCAACATTGTCGCTCTGTCAATACATTAAACATATTTGTAGATTTTACACCTGTTAGTGTAGAATGGTTGTGTTATGTAAATTGGTTAAATGCCTCTTCTTTGGTTAACAACTATTTTAGTTAGAATCCACATGTGCAGCTTCGTAACTGATGCATTCCTCTTGAGCCAAAAGATGTCTGACAATAACTAATGATTAGCTTATATTAGCTTATAGGATACCGTTACAATTTTAGTTATCTATTAAGAAATAATGCAGACAGTTCTCTCCGTCTAATAGATTTGCATTTCATTCATCAGAGTCCAAATCTTAGCATGAGAATACAAGTCTCAAATAGATTTGCATTCCATGTTTTAAGAGTTCAAATCTTAGCATGAGAATACAAGTCTCAAATAGATTTTGCAGCAACCATGGAGCAATTAATAGAATCAATTGCAAAACGGGTAAAAAGGAAGCACATGCTTCTGATCCTAAAAGAGAATCATTGATCCATAAACAAGGAACATATTCTTCACACTGCCATCAGACATGATGACCTCAACAAACCCTTAAATGCACACTCTAAATGAATTTATCGCCAAAATGAACTCAACAAACCCTCCATACACACTACACAACAATCTTAAATCGTATGGGAATATAGAGCTCAAATAGGTTTTGCACCAACTATGGAGCAGTTAATAGAATCAGTTGCAAAACAGAATAGAGAAACACATGCTTCAGATCCTAAAAGAGTCAATGATCTGTAAGCAAGGAGCTCAGAGACCTATAAATAAGACAATGACCTCAACAAACCTTCCATACGTACTGCAAACCATCTCAAATGGTTGTCAATCAACCAAAGGAAAAAACAAAAATGCCTCGTTGCACTACGTACCATTTCAAATCTTGCTATTAGAATATGTAGCTCAAATAGGTTTTGCAGAAACTATGGAGCAATTAATAGAATCATTTACTAAACAGGAAAGGTAAGCACATGCTTCAGATACAGAGAGTCAAGCATCCATAAACAAGGAGCATAATCCTCACTCACTACCATCAGAAACAGATAATAGTAATCAATGAACTCCAACATCGACCCGGTTACTCCACCAGCACCTGCAATACCACTCACAACAACCTCCCTTTAGTCTCACCATCAACAAATGAGAAACCAATCAATAAAATAGACATCAAACTACAAAACCTCTTCATACTCCATTTCTGCCTGCTCAATAGTGAATTTGCCAGATCTGCCAGTATTAAATCACCACTGCATTTGCAAAATCGTCAGGATAATTGCAAGATTGTCTCACTATTTGGGAGATTGTCGTGGTATCGCGGGTTTGCCACAGTATTGGAACATCTGCTGCAGGTGGCAAGCATTTGCTACAGAAGAGATTGTTCTCCACAATAGATGGCAGATTCGTTGCTGAGCCAGCACTTTCTAAGATAATATGAGGTCTCCAACTTGATATAATACACTACCAATTGATGGTGGAAGTTTTGAAGTGAGAAGAAGCAAGGGGAGCACTAGATTAGGCCGTATTCAAGATGTCAATTAGCACTAGAGCAAATTTAGCAAAATTCTTGCTCCCAAGAGTACAAATTAGCAACAAAACTAAACCAAACCTATATCAAATCAAATAAGAAGATGATATTTATGACTATGAAGGTAGAAATAGTTAAAAATTAGACGCAGAAATGGAGAACAAATAACATATTTATTATGAAGTCAATGTACCTGAGAACTGAGAGAATAAGGTTAAATAACATATTTATCATGAAGTCAATGTAAGTGAGAAATAAGAGAATAAGATATGAAGAATATTACATGGAAAACATCATATAGTTGAAATTAATAAAACTTAAAACCTAAATACAATATATCGTAGCTAAATCAGAAGATAGTTTATTAATCCAAAATCAAGATAACTTTAAATATCAGAAGTTT
Organism: Cryptomeria japonica; assembly: GCF_030272615.1. NCBI lineage: Eukaryota > Viridiplantae > Streptophyta > Pinopsida > Cupressales > Cupressaceae > Cryptomeria > Cryptomeria japonica. The sequence goes on along the minus strand of NC_081414.1, from coordinate 803,052,166 downwards.
ATAGGTGAGGCATGAGTGCTTGCGGGCATTTAGGCAAGAAAACCCTAAATACAAAATATTGTAGCTAAAATTAAAGAGTTTGAAACCTAATACAAGATTATTGATAAAACAGAAAAACGTCCAATAGTCCAGAGAACTTTAATAACAGAAGATGTGTTCAATAGTCCAGAAAACTTTAATAACAGAAGTTGTGTTTTGTACATTCAAAACAACTGTATCTGTTGTTTTGGACTCTCCTGGTACCATTATAGGAATATCATGGATCATATCTGTTGTTTTGGACTCTTATGATACCCATTATAGGAATATCATGGATTATATATGTTGTTTTGGACTCTTACGGTATACCCATTATAGGAATATCATGGACTAGCAACTACGAAATGGAAATTGTCATGTCCTTGTGGAAAATACCTCTCAGCCTATTTCCATTTCTTGTAGGCTAGAGGCCAAAATAAGTTTTAATATTATTTTAAATTGAATCTAGCAATTTTTAATTTAAATTTAAGGAGAAAATTAAATAATATTATTAAAATTAAAAAAATGCTTTTAATTCATCAAAATAAAAACATTTTTAAATACTAATTAGAAGGAAATTTAGTCAAAGATCCAAATCAGAAAAATATTAAAACAGGGTGCTTAGCATCATTGGCTTCTTGATTGTGAAAATTGACATTAAAATGTTGGCATCCAAGGACAAGAACTCTTGAATTCTACATTCGAGATTATGTATGAAAACCCTTGTTTTTTTTTTTGAGTGATTATATCCAAGGATCACAAATGTATTAACATTTTCTAAGTTTGCATATTGCTGTTACAATGTCACTACAGTGATTTGTCGAAGATCTCATTCTTTGCATTTGGGGGATTATGTGTTGCTGCTACAGCTTTGCCCTTTGTATTTTAAAGTTTCTACCATAGTTTTCAGGACATTGGAGGGCTATTGTACATCAAAAAGTGCTGTGAATACAAATTCTTATGGCATTACCAGTAAACCCTAGCGGAGCACTACTTTTGGTATAAAATCAGTCAATCCTTTTTGGTGTAAAATCAGTCAATCCCAACCTTGCGATCACTCATACAGCTGCTGGTTTAAACCATTTCAGGCCACCAACAATACCACAGTCGTATAAGGTGTTGTTATATTGGTCGAATAAGATGTTGTAACGTAACAGTCATCAAAAAGTTACAAGTGCTATAAGGTGCTGGTCCCGAATCATTAGATGCTGTTCCATTTAACATAATATCGTTTTGGGCATTAATAATGTTATGCCTGACCTTGAGAGTACAAGTAAATCATTTGTGCACAACATCCATTTTTGTTCACTTGTAAATTGATTTGGGAAAGTGGAAATTCTAAAAATTTGCTTTTCCAGCTTGCATATCAGCATTATCATCATTTTTCCCATCTTGCAATTCAATGTTGTTGATGCAGTCGTATTGATTTCGAATCAGATCTAAAAAGTGTGGTTTTAAGTTATGTAAGGCTTTCTTTTGAGTTTGCGATCAGCATTTGTATTACAAATTTCAGTTGTTATTCCAAGGGTATATGTTCTAAGAAAAATCAAAATATAAAAAACATCAGAAAACAAAAGGGATATTTAAGAAGTCATTACTTACGAAGTGCTTAGTGGTCATTCCAAGACTTGTCAAAACAAATTTTTAGTAAGGGCTCCTTGAGATCCTCAACTGATACTGCCTATCATAATTTCAGCGGTACTTACAGCTCCTTCACGCAATGTTAAAAACGCAAGCAAACATTTAATTATAACTTGGCAATAAACAATGAGCCTTAACCAAAATGAACATTAAAACATGTAAAATGAAATGCAAATCATAAGAGCAATAAGAGTCTACTCGAGAAAACTTGAAAAGATCACTAGACATGAAAAGATAATAAACTTTGATAAACAATAATTCAAAATGAAACGCAAAGATGCAAAGAGAGTGATCAAATAGAGCTAATACAGAATGCCATCATTCCGGCACTCAAACCAATAGGGAATCTTTCCTCCTCATTTCACCCCTTGTACACATCATAAATCCGTGAACAGACATCAACGGAAATTATAATTCCATTCCAATAAAAAAAATAAAAAAATAAAAAAATAAAAAAATAAGGAATAGGGCATCAGTTCTCCAAGGTGTTGGCATCACAGATTTCAGCCGCAAATTACCCATTATAATGATTTTCATCAGCTGCCTCTAAAAAATCTCTCAGACGATAAAAATCCAGTCATTCAAACTCCATACAAACATACCAAGAAATTCCACCAGCTACCTCAAAAAGATTAATTACAACATTCTACTACTTTCAAAAATCAATCAGACTCCAAATACAACAAGTTTAAAAAAACGGATACTCAAACAAAGAAGACACAATTTAATGTACCGCACATTGTCGCTTTCACAGAGAAACTTCACAGCTCAGAGGTCTATATCTAGCCAGGCTGCCCCTCCAATCGTAGAACAATCTAACGAGGATGCTCTATGCACATTTAACACACATTTCGTTGAAGAATGCTAAAGTGGAGTGCATTTGTAGGGTTTGATCATTTAGGGTTAGGGTTCCAGAGGAAAATTAGAGAGAGCGGGTGCTTAAAAGAGGAAATCGCAAGGGGCCTCAAGTATGCACACTTAATCGCGACCGTCCGTGCGCACTGTCTTGTGTATATTTGCTGTATATTTGCTGTGATTTGAAAAATTAGAAATTTAATATAGATGTTTTAAATATTTATATAGCTATATCTATATATGGAAGATGTCATCTTAAGAGTACATATCATATATTTTTTTCTTTTGAAGTGTATTTACTAGCAATTGCATCTTGGTGTCCAATGGTTAGATCAAAAAGGTGTGGAAGGTCAATTTATTTTATTTTTCTATTTTTTATATACATGGGTAATACATGAGACCAATTAGTAGGACCTTTAGAAAATAATGATGATATGCATCCACTAAATTTCATTAGTAAAAAAACTATGTATAATTATTATAAAATTTTATTGACTATTACAACGTTGTGAATAAAAATCAAAGATTTAAGTATATATTTGATAAATAAATTACATATATAAATATAATATTATTAATTTATTTTAAGTAACAAAAAAATAAGAAATGTTATAATTTAACTATTACTATTTGTTAATTGTAGATAAAAATATCCCATATCAAATTTTAAAATTTATGATAATGAAAATAAAATTTATAATTAACTATAAAAATATAATTAATAATATTTAATATCATTTTTATTAAAATTAAAAATAAAGAATAAATAATTAATAAATAACCATTTTAACAAGGGAAAAAATGGCTTTGCGCTTATACTAGCGAAAATTTTCAGATATCGAGCGGTAGAAAATGGTTCTTTGGACATACGACATATGTTGTATATGCTTTTAATGTGGGGAACTAGGCTCCCCTCCCTCAACCGAAATCGGTTTTCGAATGGCAGATGGTGAAATCTAAGAGAATTCAGAAAGTAGAAAGAAAGGGCTTGAGATTACCTATTAAATCTAGGGCAGGAGGAGGTTTAAGAGGTAAACAAAATACCCTCTATAGTCACATAAATCTGTCCATTTTAATTAAATAAATATTTGCTATTTATTTGATTAAAAATCCACTAGCCATTAATTAATTGAATTAATATTTAATTAATTCATCTTCAAAATATTCTCCTATTAATTAAATAAATTATTCAATTTATTTTAATTAACTCATTAAACCAAATTCACAATCAATTAAATGAATAAATCATATTTATTCAATTTAATCCCCCTTTCCTCTTTTAAATAAATTAAATAAAAGATTTATTTAAATCATTAAATCCCCCCACTTGCATTCTCCTAAAAATGCAACTTGCACCTATTTGTTGAAATAAATGAATTTTATTTTAATAAAAATCCTATTTTCTCTCACCCACCAAACCCACTTGCAATCCTAACCCCCTTCTAGATTCTTCTAACCCCTTCCTAATTAGCCTAATCCATCCCCTAAATATTGTCACATTCCTAAGCAATTTGGAGTCACTTCTCAAAGACTCCAAAGTCTTTGAAAAGCATTAATTGTTTTGTGTGTTCAACAATTTAACCTCTAAAGTCTTCCAAAGCATTAAAAGCTCTTACATGACCATTAATGGTTAAATCCACTTGCACCCATGGTTAAGGACTTTGACCCCTAACTCAACCCTCATGTAACCCATGTGTCTCCTCAAACATTTATTGTTTTGACCATGGTTATCCTCACTAACTCTTGCACAAGAGTTTATCCATTGGATAAAAGCATTATTCTTTGGATAATGAATTTATTCACTCAACTCAACCTTAACCTTAACTCCCAAGTTAACTCTCAGGTCATGTCAAGCATTTAATGTTTCTTCCCTCTCCTCTCAACCCATCTCATGCTGACACTTGTCATCCTGGGATTGGGTTAAAAGTCTTCACATGGATTGAATATCATTCAATCCTGACCCTTGTTGAGATTACTCAATCTCAACCATCCATTGCTCCATTTTTCCTATAAATAGAGTTCATTTCTTCATAATCCAGATCTTGAAAACTTGTATGAATTTACATTATAGTGAATTTTAGAGAAAGAGCATTTAGTATAAATAACATATATTGTCATTTTGGACTAGAATAAATCTTAGTTCATTTCATAGCATGTCTAATTAGTTTATTTTACATTTGCATATCATAGCTAAAACATTTCAATCTTGAATCTCCATAAGGCATCCATAGTGCAAAAAGCTGCTGAGAGTTACACTAATTTGGAACTTGGAGAGGAGAGTAACAAAGGAGAAGGAGCTACTAGCATGGTAGAAGGCATTTGGAGATGTCTTGTTGTGTTTGCTTTCATAGTTAAATACTTCATTATGTTTTTAGTGTCTCTCTTCGTATGCCTGCTTAGACTAGTTTTTGGTTGATTAACACTAACTCTTCTTTGTTTCTTGTGTTTCTTATGTGTTATACGACCACAGGTTTTAGTCTAACATAACCCCTTTTTGCAGAGCATCATTTGGTGAACCTAACGTGAATCAAAGAACAACTTTTTGAAACTACTAACTTTTTGATTGTTTTACTTGTCACATAGGTCGCACTTCGGCGCTTTTGTTCGCGCTTTAGCGCTATCGTTGTTTGGTCTTCTAGCACTTTTGTTTCTACAATAGCGCTATTGTCCAAAACTTAGCGCTTTTGTTTATCTTATAACGCTATTGTTCATTAGGTAGCGTTTTTGTTTCTTTAGTAGCGCTTTGTATTGCTATATAAATATTCTATTTTAGCACTTTTGTCCTTACTTTAGCGCTTTTGTGTTAAGTAGCGCTATTGTAACAAAGCGTTGTAAAAAATATCTTGTAACCAATAAATTGATTTTTCTTAGGCTTGTGGAAGCCCACCATGTGTTCGGATTTTACTGACTATTCGTTTCTTGTGCAGGTTTTGACTAACCCCTACAATAAAAATTTTAGTGATTTTTAGCTTAGAAAGTAAATTTGTTTTTATTGCTAACTTTGTCTTTCAAGATGGGATAAAATAAACTCACTTTCTTTTTGGTTAAAAATAAACTACACTTTGATTTGGGTTTTAAAAATTCACCACATCTTTGATTTGGAGCTCTAAAAAAGAACATCATTGTTACAAGCTAAAAAGAACCACAAAAACTCAAACAATTTTATTTCTTGCAAGTTAGGAAACAAACTTCATTTTGGTGCTTAAAATCAACAAAACAACTTTATTTCTTGCAAGTTAGGATTCATTTTTCTTTTTGGTGCTTAAAATCAACAACACAAATTTTGATTCCCTTGCATCAAATCAAGTTAAAAATCACAATCCACACTTGGTTTTTGGGAAAATAAAAAGAACAATCAACTTGTCTCATTTTTCAAAACGATTTACTTCAAGCAAACGTGTTTTTCATTAAGTTGACCAGGATTTCATTTTTTTCTAGTTTACTCAACACATTGCTTTTGAAGGATAAAAAGAACACCATGGCTATTGGAGCAACATCTCCAAATAGTTAGATCACCATTGCAATGACAAGTAAAAAAAACAAGTGTATTTTGCGTTTGGCACACTTGTGCAAAAGAGTTTGTTGAGTGGTCCTACTTCTAACACACACTATCCTCTCCCTTGGCTTTCGTGGTCCTAGGTGCAAGAGAAAAGTGTTAGTAACACTCAAATTTTATCTTTTTAAGAGAGGCTTGCCAAGAGACACATCACTCTTGGGAATGACCTCGCGCGGTAAATCCTTTGAGCCGCTATAGAAATCAAGTGTGAGTGAAAGCTGTAGCCTTGGGTATAGTTGTTCCTACAGTGTAACTTGCTAAAAGGACAAATGGGCCCCACCACAAGCTACAAGGCTCTTAAGTGAGTCATTGCAGAATGAACTTATGTCCAAAGACATCGAAAATTACTAAACACCTTTAAGTTGTAGCCCACCCATTCTATTGATTGAGGATATTTGTGAGAAGTTCAATGCAAGAGCATAGAAGATTTTGCTCCCAAGATACTCACCATACATATTTCCTTGAGTAAAAACATAGTTTTTTGAAAGGTTACTTGTAGCCTGATAAAAGTGGTGACTTCCCCATCATAGGGATCATTTATTTGTTATGCTCATGCAAGACTTAATATACCACATCCTTACCTACCACGACGGGATTCATAAGGTATGTAGTACCAAAGTTGAAGAAATATCAAGATGTGGGCTCAAATTATTGCAACTGGCCATTTGACCTTAGGGATAAAGAGTGTTTGAAGTGTCTTTGTTTTTGTGTCAGACCAATACAAATTGAGCTGACTTCAGGGTTTGGAAAACACCTAAAGTACATTTGAAGGAAAGGGTCATAAAAGTCCAAAGATTGGGTTGATTTAGACCCACACTTATTTGTACCTTTTGAGGCAACATTCTTGTGTTTGTGTGCTTGCTTTGTTTTCTTGTCAAAAAATAATTAAAAAATCCAATTCTACAAGTATTCATCCAACACCAACATTTTTAAAAATACCAACAAAAGATCAAAAAACAAGTGCAATAGCAAAAGTATCAAACTATACGACCATTCTTCACATCTTGAGAAAGAAGAATCTTCATCAACATATCAACTTGAAGAAAAGACCATTGAGCTCAAAGGTTTTTATCAAAAGGAGGAAATTCTTCTATCTTAATAGACAAATCTTTGTCTCTCATAGAACCTTCTTGCATCACATGCATCTATACCTTCAAGAGAAATCAAACGAGTTTGATCAAGAGTCATTAAACTGCATTAAAGAGCTTTGAGTTATCACAAAAACAAGGGAGGCAATATCAATCCTGCCTTCTTTCCAGACATTTGTATCATGTACAACTTAGCTAGGGAAGAACCACCAACCCCTGAACAAGAAGAGGAAGAGTTTGTTCCTTTTGTAACACAAAGTTTCCATTGAAGTTCATTTCATCCATTATCCCATTCACACATCATCAATCTATTTCAACTCTCAAAACATCAAGAGATTTTTTGTCCTATAGTTCTCTTTCGATATTGCTTGAATCAAACACAATACATTACTTTTTAGAGTGTCTCGACATCTAGGATAAACTCATCATAAGAGGCATTTCTACGTAGTTTAAAACTAGTCTATGAGTGAATCCTCTCATTACTAGGTAGTTGAGTTTGTAACACATCTTAGATCTCTCTAAACCTTATCACATCAAAAATTGTCAATCAAACACAACAAGCAATTCAAGAAAGGACTTTGGTCACATCTACCTTTTGTGCTAGATATTAATATGCAAAATACCCCACCAAACATAAATCTCTCATTTCATCAACAACTCATCATCATTTTCACAAAACTTCAAACAACAACTTGTAAGCAAAATGGCTCAAACTAGATCTAGAACTATACAAATGGAAATTGAGGAAGAAGAGGAAAATATCAATGAATTCCAAGAAGCTCTTGGAGGAAACCCAAATGATGAAAATCCAAGTACTCCTACTCCTGCGGCAATAGAAAGGGCACAACATAACCCTCTCTTTAATAGACTTTTTGACAAAATACTCAAGAGCAATGTTGATGCTCACTTTTTTAGACTTGCTCAAGAGGGAGCCAAACTACCCTCTGATTTTGATGTTGCACAACTTAGGAAAGCATCAGAACGCCAAAGTCGTAATGAGGATGAAAGAGGTCGAGATCACATCTGATACAACATTCATCAAGGAAATCCCCCACCTCCTCCTCCTCCAAATGACATTGACATGTTGCGGCAACAAGTTGAGAATCTCGCCCAATAACTTCATAGTAGTGTGAAAACTAATCAGTTTTCACTTAATGACATTTGTCGCTATCTCTTTGATAGGAATATTCATATTCCACCTTTTCCATGAGGGTTTGAAACACCAAAGTTCGAAAAGTACCGAGGAAAAGGAGATCCTCGTGATCATGTTAGAGAATTCCACTCAGTTTGCCTCGAAGTGGCATACGAGGACACCTACCTAATGCGACTTTTTCCCCAAAGTTTGGGAGGAGCAACCACATCATGGTTTTCCTGACTGGCAAGTGGCATTAGGACCTTCGAAGAACTAGTCCAGAAGTTCCTGGCACATTACTCACATAATATTGAATGACATATCACCATGGCTGATCTATGTAACACTAAACAAAAACCAGAGAACTACTTTCAGTCTTTCTGCAATGATGGCGTCAAATGTGTAGCAGACGTTCTTTTCAGTTACCTGAACAAGAACTAGTGGAAATATTTATTTCCAACTTAAACGACGAAATGGAATTTCACCTAGACGTGAAAGACCCATACTCCTTCAATGATATGATCACCAAGGATTTACAATGTGAGCAGGCTCTCATCAAAAAAAGGCTTATCAAAATATACAATGAGCCAAAAGATGGCCCTTGCCCGCGCTTCAATAGTGATAAGCCTAACTTCTGGAACAAAAACAAAAATGTTGTCAATGACGGGGTTGTGGATGCAAGAACTATCAAAAGTGCACAACCTGTCATCCGATTTGCGGGACAAAATCCTCCACCCAAGAATAACATAGTTGCTCCCTCAAATCAAGGATGTAATGTACCTCAAGAGGAACCCAGACAACGTCAGCAAAATTTTAAACCAAAATGAACATACACTCCCTTAGGGGAACCTATTGAAACTGTGTTACGTCAGTTGGTTTCTCAAAATCTGGTGACCTTAGCCAAAACATCAAATTACGAACCTCGGGTCAAACCTTCATGGTGGAGGGATACTGAACATTGTGATTTCCATCAAGGGAAAGAGCATAAGACAAGCAATTGTCATAGATTGAAAGATCTTATTGACTGAGGTAAGATCAAAATCGAAGGACACAACCTAAAGACAACAAACAATGATCATCTCATGTTTAAAAATCCACTTCCATCACAAGATCAAAGGGGTCCTTCCACTTCAACGCAAAACACAGATACCACTGATTATACGCGCGCTGCCTATAATTACACTATGAATCACCTATATGATGTCAGTGAACAAATTGCAACTATTACCATAAAAAATCCCAGCTCCACCTGCAATGTTGTTACACGTCACGACAAGATCACCATTAAAGCAACTCCACAAGGCACCACATCAATCCCAAAGCAGTATAACCTTATGGAACAGTTAGATAAGACGCCCACACTAATATCTATCTTAGAGCTATTGCGCCTATCCCCATCTCATAAAACAATCTTGGATCAAGCTCTCCAAGAGGCAGTACCTGCAAATCTAAATACAGACCAGTTCCAAGCTAGGGTCGGAAATCTAAGGTCATCACCTTGTCTCACTTTCTCTGAAAGTGACAATACATCCTTCCAGCAACCTCATAACGCCTCACTCCATATTGAAGAGTTTATCAACCAACATAGGATCAAGCGAGTCTTGATCAACAATGGAGCAGGTCTGAATATCTGTACACTACAATTAGTCACAGCCTTGGGATATGCGATTGAATCAGTGGATCCCCGCAAGAAGATAACAATCAAAGCATGTGATGATGCAGAGCGTTCATCCAAAGGAGCAGTTGTGCTACCGATTCGGGTGGGCCCAATGGTGAAGCACATCATATGTCAGGTTCTGGATCTTCCTCTATCATATAATTTATTGTTAGGAAGACCTTGGATACATGCCATGCAAGTCATTCCATCCACCTACCATCAATGTATCAAGTTCCTTCATAACGGTGTGGAGATTACAATCCTGGGAGATGCAAATCCCTTTGCATATTGTCACAATATAAATCATCAACCAGAGATTATTGTTCCTAACAATAGGGAAGCCATCTCATCCACCTCATATGTAAGTCCAACCTCTCTTTCTAGTTCAAACACCACTATACCCAAGCAAGAGAAGCTCAAGATGAAAATGGCAGAGGAAGGTTCTGGGGAGTACAATCTAAGTCAACTCTTCTGTGTTGGAAAAATGCCTACTTCTCCAAGAACTCATGGTAAACCTCAAGAGTTACTTCATACACCACTGGTCAAGCTAGCATGTACTTTAATGCCTTTCATCCTTGGAAAGAGTCAAGAAGAAGAGACTAGAGATGAAGACTTGGCAGAATGGATCTATAAGGATCTTATCACCACAAACATCCCACAAGCTAAGCTTCCCACAGATCAATATGGAAAAGGCCTTCTCATTATGCAAAGAATGGGTTATGATGATCAGAGTGCTTTGGGAGCTTGCAAGCAAGGAAGACATGAGTTGATACAACCAGAATTAAAGCCTAAAGATAACACTGGATTATGCTTTCAAAAGGAGATCCTTCCTAAGCTCAGATTCAAAGGGAAACCCAACAAACCTCTATATCAACCTACTACAAAGAGGTCACCTTTGATTATATCAGCAACACCACGCACCATAGCAACTGCCCCATTGAGGCTAAAAATCCCAACAAAACCATCCACAACACCAATCGTCCCACCAATCAAACCAGCAACCCCATCAGCAATAGCAATAACATCAATAACACCATTAGCAACATAAACTATATCAGAACCCATGGCAGTATCGACAACACCAGCAATTTCAGCAGAAGCAGCAGAGTCAACAACATTGATACTCCCCGTATCGGATTCACTGATCCCCATGATCCTTCTTGCAGCACCAATCATTCCATCTATCAAGGTACATCAGCTGATCACACCTATAGTGTTTAATTCAAAGGATATCCCAGTATGGTATAGCAACCAGATACTGGAAAGTGACTCAGAGACCGACTCACATGAGTGGAAATTTGGTTCAGTACATCTAAATACTTCAGATGAGGAAGACGCATCACCCCCTCCACCTCATAAAAAAATCTCTATTTATGGAGAAGCGCAGATTAAAACCTCTTGGGTTCCTAAACTGGAAATACCTTCCAAGACCCTACGTCACATCCTACACCCGATTCTGACAGGGAGAGTACCATCAACGACCTTCACCACAACGTCTTAACCCTCACTGACACATCTAACGAACTTGATGCTCTGCAAAAAGGATTAGAAAATCTGTTTGATGGCAACACACACAAGAGCACAAGAAACAAATGTTAGTGTTAGCAACAAAAGATTATCCTAAACAGGCATATCAAGAGAGATATTAAGCATGAAATAGAAAGCATATAAACATAGAATAAAATAGCTAATCAAGATGCTCATAGTTGCTCCTCCCTTGTTCCTCTCCTCTCCAAGTCCCAAATGAGTGTAGCTCTCAGCTTTTAGCACTAGCCATGGATGCCATATGGAGATTCAAGATAGTTGAATATGATAAGCAAATGCTATGTAAGTGTAGATAGTGATGCTATGAGAAAGCTCTATGCTAATGCCAGTATAACAACAATACTCTAATGCTTCCTTTTTGCTTGAGGAGAAGGGTTCTATTTATAGAAGAAATGGGGAAATGAAGGGTTAAGATTGAGTAATCTTAACAAGGGTTAGGATTGAAAGATATTCAATCCATGTGAGACTTTCAACCCAATCCCATGTTGACAAGTGTCACCATGAGGAGGCTTGAGAGGAGTGATAAGGAGCATTAAATGCTTGAGGGGACATGATGGTTACCCTAGTCAAAGAAATAAATGCTTTGAAGAGACACATGGGTTACATGAGGGTTAAGTTAGGGGTCAAAGTCCTTAACCATGGGTGCAAGTGGAATTAACCATTAATGGTCATGTAAGAGCCATAAGTGGTTTGGAAGACTTTAGAGGTTAATTTGTTGAACACACAAAGCATTAATTGCTTTTCAAAGACTTTGGAGTCTTTGAGAAGTGACTCCAATTTGCTTAGGAATGTGACAATATTTAGGGGATGGATTAGGTTAATTAGGAAAGGTTTAGAAGAATCTAGAAGGGGTTTAGGCATGCAAGTGGATTTTGTAGGAAAATGCAAGTGGGAGAAATTTTGGTATTTTCAATTAAAATAAAATCATTTATTTCAATTAAATGGTGTAATTTGCATTTGGATAAATATTCAAATAAATATTAATTTATTTAAATGAGAAAAAGGAAGATAAAGCATTAAAATGCTTGAAGACTTTGAGGGAAACCATTAAAGGCTGAAGACTTTAAGGAAAACCATTAAAGTCTTAAGAAGACTTTAAGGGAAGCCATTAAATTTGAAGACTTTAAAGCCATCAAGTTTGAAGACTTTAAGGGAAACCATTAAAGGCTTAAGAAGACTATAGAAGGAAGCCATCAAGTTTGAAGACTTTAAGGGAAACCATTAAAGGTTTCAAGTGGGTGAGGATAAATAGGATTTTAAATAAATAATTTATTTAAAATAGTTGTGCAACTTGCTTTTGTAGGAAAATACAAGTGGGTGGAGGATAAAGGTGATTTAAATAAATTATTTATTTAAAATAATTGTGCAACTTGCATTTGTAGGAAAATACAAGTGGGTGGAGGATAAAGGTGATTTAAATAAATGTTAATTTATTTAAATGTGAGAGGTGGGATTTTGGGGGAATTTAAATAAATATTAATTTATTTAAATGTGAGAGAAAATTTAATTAAATAAATATGATTTATTTATTTAATTAATGGTCTGAATTTGGTTAAGTGAATTAAATCAAATAAATTGAATAATTTATTTAATTAATAGGAGAAGAGGGTTAAGATGAATTAATTAAATATTAATTTAATTAATTATTAATTGATGGTTAAATAATCAAATAAATATTAAATATTCATTTAATTAAGTGGACAAATTTATGTGACTACATTTGCCCCTCTTTGAGACGGTGCAGTTTATCGCGTTGTTTCAAAGAAAGAAAAATAGGTGTGAAGAAATGCCCCATAAAATGTAAATTTAATGGGTGGTATGCCCCCTCGAGAGATGGGCCGAATTTTTTTATTTTTTTTGTTTGAAAAATCGGGCGGTCTCTCGAAAAAGAATGAAAAGTGGAGGGGATGTAGAATAGAAGAAATTAGAACTAATGATGAAAGAATGGGAGAAAATGGAGTGAATATGAAGAAACAACAAGCCAGCAAGTACCCTGAGGTCATGCAAGAGATACATAGCAGATGTAGTGTGGGGTTTGGATTGATGCTATACAATTGATCAAAATTGGTTGGACAATCTGATGCAATCGGTTTAATTGCCCTAGTCAAGTCAAAGCGTGACAGTTGATGTCAGTTGGTCGCTTGGACATGATAAAGTCTGAGTAAGTGAATCAAAGTGACCTGATGTGACTTAGACAATTGATATAATTGCCCGATGAAGTCAAGGTATATGAAGCAAAATACTCGTTGAGACGTAGACAATTGATGTAATTGTCCGTTGGATTGTGTTTGATTGGTTGATCAATTGATAGTGTGTGCGTATGATGGATGGTTGTGGGGAATCATGGCAACCCCGTTGAGACTAGGTCATTGTGATAAATGCCTGATGCAGTCTAGGATTACCATAATCGATTACCTGTTGAGACCCGAAGATACTTGATCAGAGTATCTGTTGATAGTCTAGGTGTGTGGGAGTCGATGTATCTGTGTAGACAGAGTAACTGGCTTAATTTTGTGGATGAGTGAGGATGGGAAGTGATGAAGGGATTAGGATGATGTTGATGATCAAGATAGGGAGGGTGAGGGGGGATTTGATGTTAGATAGAAGATATGGAGGACTAGGACCGAGTCCTATGGAAGAAGATGAGTAAAATAGAGTATGCATTATTATGACTATGTATGCATGATATGCAGCTATTATGAATGTATGGATGGGTGGAATGCAACGAAATGCAATATATATAGATGAGATGAGATGACGATCCATAGTGCTCTATTTTCATCATTGAGCTTTAAAATGTTGTAAGAAAATACAAGCAACTTGACATAAAGATTCAAGATGACCTGTGTATTCCTTACATGAATTTTGATATAGCAAGTTAATAGAAGCAACTTGATATAATGGATCAAGTTGACCAGAGTATTGCTTGCGAAATAGACAAGGATTATCTCCTTTCATGCATGACTTGGATCGTCCTCCTTGATCTTAGACTGATCATATCCTGAGACAAGTGCATACCGTAATAAGAGATAAAACCTTTATCCAGTTTGGATGAGGTAGGAGGAACCAAAGAAAGAGCATTGTACCTGCAAACAAATAGTATATACATAAAGAATAAAGAATATGGATCCTTGGTAATGGTTCATGCTCATATGGTCGAGGTATACGCTGTAGTCAGCAAGCCATAGTGATCTATGACTGTATTTTTGCCTATGATCACGTAGCTTGGTGAACTTCCCACGTAGACACCATTAGTACATGCCCCAGAACTTCATCGGAATAATGCGTCGAAGATACACAAACAATGCCGTAGGAACCTAATATAAATTACTAGACCATAAATCAACCAAGTATTTGATAGCGTAAACATAATTTTCTTGTCAAAGAAAATGTCATCTTGTCTTTGTTTTGGTAAGGAAGGATGCATCCTTGTTGAAGACAGTTTTGAGTGTTGATGTTGATTGTGTGGTCGATTGATAAGTGGTCATTTTGTGGAGTATATCACAATGTTTGTTTGGTATCTATGCGGATGAGTATGTACAATGTGTTGCCATGTTTTTGTTTTATTTTTGATGTTTTTTGATGTTTTTGGATTTTGTGAGATGTTTTTTTGAATATTTTTGGATTTTGTGAGACCTTTTTGAATGTTTTTGTCAATGAATCACCAGTAATGTAGAATCCACTTCCATCATCTAGATTTTTTAAGGGTATTGCCCCCAAGTGTAGACATGACTATAAAAAAGTGGGATGCAAGACCCATGAAGTACTATCTTTGATTACAGATCAAATAACAAGCCATGGTTTGGATGGATGGATGTGTGTATGTATGAATGTGATCGCAACGAGCCTGAAAGATACTGGAGCCATTGTCTTTACGAGTGGCGCTGTTTGCCAGGTTTTCACCATCGCACTTACCCAAGGTGCCACCGGAGTGGTTGTTCACCATTTGGATGCATGATTTTTCTTTACTTTTTGAATGTTTTTGTATTTCGTTAGGACATTTTTCTGAATGTTTTTGGTATTTTCTGATATGCAGGGGAGCCTAATGCTCTGTACAGCTTAGGTATAAAACCTTTTGAGGTGCATGATGTTGATTGGATCTACGAGCGGTTCTCCTTCTGATGTAGCCAACTGATATGCCTCGGACCCGAATACAGCAGTGACAACATATGGGCCCAGCCAGTTTGATTCAAACTTTCCTTGATGTTCTCTGTGTGGTTGGTTGCGAGGATTCTCTCGTAGAACAAGATCACCTACCTCAAATGTATGAGATCTAACTCGGTGATTGTAGCTTCTACTCATGCGCTGCTGATAGGCTTTGAGGTGATTGTATGCAGCTTGTCGTTTCTCATCAAGTAACTCTAAGTCCTGAAGATGGGATACTCTGTAGGCTTCGTCATCGATGAGATTGTGCAAGGAAACCCGTAATGATGGTATCTCGACCTCAATAGGCAAGATAGCTTCTGCACCATAGACCAATGAGTAAGGAGTTGCACCTATAGGGGTTTGAATGCTAGTTCGATATGCCCATAGTGCCGGATTTAGTTGAACATGCCAGTCACGGCCGACATCATTGATTGTCTTCTTTAGGATCCTCAATATGTTTTTATTGGATGCTTCGGCCTGACCATTGCCTTGTGGGTAATAGGGAGTGGAAAAGCGGTGTTGGATATGAAATTTCTCACAAAGTTCGCGGACATCCTGATTTTTGAAAGGAAGACCGTTATCTATGATGATGGACATGGGTACACCATACCGGCAGATGATGTAGTTGAGGATGAATGAGGCGATCTGCTTGCCGGTGACTTGGGTAAGTGGAACAGCTTCGATCCACTTTGTGAAATATTTGATGGCGGTAATAATGAATTTATGGCCATTGGATGAAGATGGATGGATTTTACCCACAAGGTCAAGACCCCATTGACAAAAAGGCCATGGTGTTGTGATTGGTTGCAGTTCCTGGGCTGGTGCATGTATCAGGTCGCCATGAACTTGACATTTCTTGCATTTTCTGACAAAGTAGTAGGAATCCTTTTCCATAGATGGCCAATAGTATCCATTGCGCAGGAGTTTCTTGGCTAGTGACGAACCACTTGCATGGGTTCCACAAATTCCTTCATGTACCTCTTCCAAAGCCTTTGTTATCTCACCTTGTTCCAGACATCGAAGGAGAGTACCATCAAGACTGCGACGGTATAGGGTTTCAGCAATAATGGTATATCAAGCAGTTTGGCGAATGAAGGTTTTACGTTGGTTATTTGATTGGTTGGGAGGAAGGGTGTGATCGCGGAGGTAGGTGTAGAATTCACCATACCATGGGGATTCAGAATCGACAAGGTGACATATCATTTCAGATTTGGGGATATCATAAGCGGGAATCCAAAGTTGTTCTACCAAGAACTCATAACGTGTTGAATTCTGTGGAAGATCTAGGAGAGATGCGATGGTAGCCATAGCGTCAGCAGCTTGATTCTGATCTCTTGGTATCTGCTCAAAAGTGATAGTAGTAAATGATGCTTTTAGTTTGTCCACCATTTGCTTATATGGCATGAGTTTATCATCCTTGGTCTGATATTCATTTGTTGCTTGTCGAATGACCAGTTGGGAGTCGCCATATACTTGTAGTTCTTGTAATTTCCATTGTACGGCTAACCTGAGTCCTGTGATCAAGGCCTCATACTCTGCGATGTTGTTGGTGCATGGAAATGTGAGCCTGTAGGACTTCGGGATGCTATCACCTTGAGGTGTGATAAACAGAATGCCTGCCCCCGAGCCATGCCTAGTGTATGAACCATGAAAGTATAGTTTCCATGGTTGTGTTGTTGTGATCATGAATATCTCTTCATCTGGAAAATTGGAAATGAGAGGATGATTGCCTATGAGAGGTGCATCGGCCAACTGATCTGCAATAACTTGCCTTTTGATAGCTTTACGGTCCACGTACTCAATGTCAAATTCACTTAGAATCATCACCCATTTGGCCAAGCAGCCTGTCAATGCTACTTTGTTAAGTAAATACTTGAGTGGATCAATCTTTGCAATGAGTTGTACTTTGTGTGTTAACAGATAGTGCCTCAGTTTAGTGGCTGCTAAGATTACTGCTAAGCAAGCTCGCTCAATAGGTGTGTAATTGAGTTCATAGCCCACCAGTGTGCGAGAGATGTAGTAAACAACACACTCTTTTCCTTCTGCATTATGTTGTGCCAGTAGTACACCCAATGCTGTACTGGTTGCTGAGATATAGAGTAACAACGGTCTACTTGGATCTGGTGGGATCAGCAATGGTGGTTTCATGAGATAGTCTTTAAGTGTCTGAAATGCTTGCTGGCATCGGGCATCCCACTGAAAGCGGATGTTCTTGTGTAGCAGGTGTGTGAATGGGTGACACTTATCAGCCAATTGTGCAATGAATCTTTGGATGGATTGAAGTCGTCCTTGTAATGTCCTTAGCTGACTGATATTCTTTGGAGGTGGCATGTCCATGATTGCTTTTACCTTTGCTGGGTCGACCTCAATACCTTTGCTTGAGACAATGTATCCTAGAAGCTTCCCGGAGGTCACTCCAAAGACACATTTCTTTGGGTTGAGTCGAACATGGTATTGTTCCAGTCTATCAAAGATTTTATCTAAGATGTGGAGATGCCCTTCTCTGGTGAGTGATTTTGCTAGTAAGTCATCAACATAATCTTCCATCATGGTATGCATCATGTCATGGAAGATGGTGGTCATTGCTCTTTGATAGGTTGCTCCTGCATTCTTTAGACCGAAGGGCATTACATTCCAGCAATATGTGCCCCATGGACATGTGAAGGTTGTCTTATGTTGGTCCTCTGGTGCGATCTTTATTTGATTATATCCTGAAAAGCCATCCATGAGTGAAAGCATGGCATGTCCTGCTGTCAGATCCACTATGATGTTGATGTTTGGTAGGGGGAAGTCATCCTTAGGACATGCCTTATTCAGATCTCTGAAGTCAGTACAAATGCGGATGCCCCCTTTTGGTTTGCCAATAGGCACAATGTTGGAGATCCATTCTGCATAATCAATTGGCCTAATGAAACCAACATCTAGGAGTTTCTTGAGTTCTGTTTTGACTAGCACTGCAATCTGGGGATGCATCTTACGAAGCTTCTGCTTGACAGGTTTGGCTCCTTCTGCTACGGTGAGGTGATGCATGACTAAATCAGGATCAAGCCCATGCATGTCCGCATATGACCATGCAAAGTTGATCTGATGCTTCTGGAAGAACTCTATAAATTTAGGTTGTTCCTCTAGAGTGAGAAGAGATGCCAGATGTATGAGATGAGGATTTTCAGGAGTCCTCACATTGTATTCTTTGGTTTCCTCGATGAGAATCGTTGATCGTTCCCGTTGTGCACTAGCAGGGAGAATGTCAAACCCTTCATTCTCAGGTGCCTCAGAGAGGTTTTCACCGTTGGATACGCTCTTTCTTTTTACTTTTGTCGAATCAAACAGTGCCACAATGTGGTTTTCACTGGAAGATCCATGTTTTATTGTTATATTTTTGCAGCTGAAAGGTTTGGCATCTGCCCCGAAGTATGCTGCGCTATTTAGTTCTATGGCGAATCCAGCTTTGTGATCCCCACTTGGCAGGTTATCGCTTAATTCCAAAAAGTCAATGATGGCCTCATCATTTTGGAAGAGGTCAAGACATGGGGGATTAGGTTGGTTCCATTCGATGAGTTCAAGGTGGATAATGGGCATTACTTCATCAATTAGGTTAAGTGCACTAGATGTATCAGTGAGGGTTAAGACGTTATGGTGAAGGTCGTTGATGGTACTCTCCCTGTCAGAATCAGGCGTAGGATGAGACGTAGGGTCTCTGGAAGATGTTTCCAGTTTAGGAACCCAAGTGGTCTTTATCTGTGCTTCTCCATAAACAGGGATATCTTTGCGTGGCAGAGGTAGTGATGCATCTTCCTCATCTGAAGTGTTAAGCTGTACAGAATCAAATTCCCACTCATGTGAGTCGGTCTCTGAGTCACTTTCCAGCATCCAATTACTATACCATACTTGGATGTCTTTTGAGTTAAATACTACAGGTGTGATTGGTTGATGTACCTTTGTAGTGATCAGTGCTGCAGGGCGGTCAATGGGGATAAAAGAATATGGTATTGGGAGTATTGGTAGTGTTGACTCAGTGGCTTCTGCTGGAACTGTTGGTGCCATAGATGCTGCTGCGGGTTCTGATACAGTTGTTGTTGCTGCTGATGTCTTGGATATTTTTGTTGTTGCGGATGGGATTACAGGTTTGATTGGTGGGATGATTGGCATTGGTGATGGTTGTGTTGGGATTCTGAGCCTCGGTGGGGCAGTGGGGATGGTGCTTGATGCCGCTTTGATAATGAAAGGTGTCCTTTTTGCCGTAGGTGGACAAAATGGTTTGCTGGGTTTTTCTTTGAATTTTAGTTTAGGAAAAATCTCTTTTTCAAAGCCTAGGCCAGTATTACCTTTGGGCTTTAATTCCGGTAGCAGAGGTTCATGTCGTCCTTGTTTGCAATATCCCAAAGCACTCTGACCATCATACCCCATTCTTTGCATAATGAGGAGGCCTTTTCCATAGTGCTCTGTAGGAAGTTTAACTTGCGGTATATCAGTGGTGATGGGATCTTTATAGATCCAGTCCGCTAAGTCCTCATCTTGGGTTTCTTCTTCTTGACTCTTTCCAAAGATGAAAGGCACCAAAGCACATGCTGGCATGATTAGTGGTTGCTGGAGTAACTGTTGTGGTTTACCATGTGTTCTAGGAGAAGTGGGCATTTGTCCCACACAAAAGAGTTGACTCAAGTTGTATTCCCCAAGGCCTTCCTCTGCTACTTTCATCTTAAGCTTTTCTTGCTTTGGTATAGTGGTGTTCGAACTGGCAAGAGAGGTGGGACTTATATATGATGTGGAGGAAATGGCTTCTCTATTATTAGGAACGGTAATCTCTAGTTGATGGCTGATATTATGGCAATACGCAAAGGGATTTGCATCGCCCAGGATTGTGATCTCTACACCGTTATGTGGGAACTTGATACATTGATGGTAGGTAGATGGAACAGCTTGCATGGCATGTGTCCAAGGTCTTCCTAACAATAGATTGTATGGCAGAGGAAGGTCCAGAACCTGACAGATGATGTGCTTTACCATAGGGCCCACTCGGATTGGTAGTACCACAGCTCCCTTGGATGAACGCTCTGCATCGTCATAGGCTTTGATTGTGATCTTCTTACGGGGATCCACTGATTCTATGGCATATCCCAATGTTGTGACCAATTGTAGTGTACAAATATTCAGGCCTGCTCCATTATCGATCAAGACTCGCTTGATCCTATGCTGGTTGATAAAGCCTTCAATGTGTAGTGAAGCGTTATGAGGTTGTTGGAAGGAAGAGTTGTCACTTTCAGAAAAAGTGAGACAAGGGGATGCTTTTAGACTTCCAACCATGGCTTGGAATTGGTCTGTATTCAGGTTTGCAGGGACTGACGCCTCTTGGAGTGCCTGATCCAAGATAGTTTATGAGATGGCGATAGGCGTAAAAGCTCTAAAATGGATATAAGCGCAGGGGTTTTGTCTAATTGTTCCACAAGATTGTATTGCTTTGGGATGGAGGTGGTGCCTTGTGGAGCTGCCTTTATGGTAACCTTACCGCGACATGTAACAACATTGCAATTTGAGTTGGGATTTTTGAAGGTTATAGTTGCAACTTGTTCACTGGCATCATACAGATGATTTACAGTGTAATTATACGCAGCCTGTGTATAATCTGTGGTATCAGTGCCTCGTCTGGAAGTGGAAGGACCCCTTTGATCTTGTGATGGAAGTGGATTTTTGAACATCAGATGATCATTGTTTGTTGTTTTTGGGTCATGTCCTTCAATTTCAATTTCTCCTCGATCAATAAGATCCTGAATGAGATCTTTCAATCGGTGACAATTACTTGTCTTGTGCCCTCTTCCTTGATGGAATTCACAGTGTTCAGTATCTCTCCACCATACCAGTTTGACCTGAGGCTCATAGTTTGATAGTTTAGGTAGAGTGACTAAATTTTGAGAAATGAGTTGTCACAATACTGTTTCAATGGGTTCCCCTAAGGGAGTGTATGTGCGTTTCTGTTTTTGCTGACGAGGTCTAGGTTCATCGTGAGATGTGATGCGACCTTGATTAGAAGGAACATTTGTGTTGTTTTGAGGTGGAGGATTTTGTCCTGCAAACCGAACCATAGGTTGTGCGTTTTGGATAGTCCGGGCATCCACAACCCCATTGTTGACGATATTCTTGTTTTTATTCCAGAAGCTTGGTTTATCACTATTGAAGCGCGGGCGAGGACCATCTTTTGGTTCATTAAAGATTTTGATGAGTCCTTTCTTGATGAGTGCCCGTTCACATTTTAAACCCTTGGTGATCATATCATTAAAAGAGTCCGTGTCTTTGACATCCAGGTGAAATTCCATTTCTTCGTTTAAGTTGGAATTGAATATTTCCACTAGTTCTCGTTCAGGTAACTGAAGAGAACGTCTGCTAGACATTTGGCGCCATCATTGCAGGAATACTGAGAATAGTTCACCTGGTTTTTGTTTGGTGTTGCACAGATCAGCCATGGTGATGTCGCGTTCAATGTTATGAGAGTAATAAGCGAGGAATTTTTGGATAAGTTCCTCAAATGTTCTAATGCCACCTGGTAGTCGGGAAAACCATGATGTGGTTGTTCCTCCCAAGCTTTGGGGAAAAAGGCGCATTAGGTATGTGTCTTCATATGCTACTTCGAGACAAGCGGAATGAAATTCTCGGACATGATCGCGGGGATCCCCCTTTCCTCTATATTTTTCAAATTTGGGTGTTTCGAATCCTCGTGGAAATGGTGGCATGTAAAGATTCCTATCAAAAGGATAGGGACAGATGTCATTGAGTGAGAATTGGTTAGTCTTGACACCACTATGAAGCTGTTGGGCGAGATTCTCGACTTGTTGCCGCAACATCTCCATTTCATTTGGAGGAGGAGGTGGTGGGTTACCTCGAGGAATGTTATATCTGATGGGATCTCTACCTCTTTCCTCTTCATGGTGACTTTGTCTTTCTGATGCTTGTCTTAGTTGGGCAAGATCAAAGTCAGAGGGGAGTTTTGCTCCTTGTTGAGCGAGTCTTAAGAAGTGAGCATCCGCATTGCTCCTGAGTATTTCGTCAAAAAGTCTGTTAAAGAGAGGGTTATGTTGAGCCCTTTCTATTGTTACAGGAGTGGGAGTACTTGGGTTTTCGTCATCTGCATTTCCTCCAAGTGCTTCTTGAAATTCATTGAGATTTTCCTCTTCTTCTTCTTCCCTTTCTATTTCTCGTTGCCTGGACTATGATCGGGTTTGGGCCATTTTGTTTATAAGCTTTTTGTTGAAGTTGTGTGAAAATGATGACGAGTTTTTGATGAAAAGAGAGATTGATGGTTGGTGAATTGTGTTCCACGTGGATCTCTAGCACCTTTAAGATGGATGTAACCGAAATTCCTTCTTTGAATTGCTTGTTTGTTTGATAAGTTTTGATGTGATAAGGTGTAGAGAAATCTGAGATGTGTTACAGATTTAACTACCTAGTAATGAGAGGATTCACTCATGAATTAGTTTTAACCTGCGTAGATGTGTCTCTTAGGATGAGCTTATCCTAGATGTAGAAACAATCTAAAAAGTGATGTGATGTGTTTGATTTCAAGCAATATCTAAAAGAGAAATTGGGACAAGAACCTCTTAATGTTTTGGGAGTTGGGACGGATTGATGATGAAGTGATGATGTATGAGTGACATGATGGATGAAAATGTTTTCAACTTCAATAAAAACTTTGTGTTACAAATGGGACAAACTCTATCTCTTCCCTTTCGGGTGTTGGTGGTATTTCTCGAGCTATGTTGTATGTGATACAGATGTTTGGGAAGAAGTTGGGATTAATCTTTCCTCCTTGGTTTTTGTGATAACTCAGAGCTCTATATTGCATAAAAGCTCTGCGGTTCAATGATTCGGAACCAAATTCGTTTGTTTTTCCTTGAAGGTAGAGACGCATGTGACGCAGAAAGACTCTATGTGAGACAAAGATTTGTCTATTTATATAGAAGAATTTCCTCCTTTTGATCAAAGCCTTTGAGCTCAATGGTCTTCTTTTCAAGTTGATATTCTGATGACGCTTCTTCTTTCACAAGATGTGAAGAATGGTCATAAAATTTGGCTTTTTGTTGTTTGTACCTTGTTTTTGATGTTTTTGGTTGTTTTGACAGATGTTTGGCTGGATGAATACTTTGTTTTTGGGAAGTGATTTTATGATTTTTCTTTGACAAGAAAACAAAGCAAGCACACAAACACAAGAATGTTGCCTAAAAGGCACAAATGAGTATGGGTCTAGATCAACCCATTCCTTGGACTTGTATATGACCCTTCCTTTAGATGTATTTTTAAGGTGTATTTCCAAAGCCTGAAGTCGGCTCAATTTGTACTTGGTCTTGACTAAAATGAATACACTTCAAACACTTTTTATCCCTAAGGTCAAATGGCCAGTTGTGACAAATTTAGCCCACATCTTGATATTTCTTTGACTTTGGTACTACATACCTTATGAATTCCGCTGTGGCAGGTAAGGATGTGATATACTAAGTCTTGCACGAGCATAACAAATAGATGATCCCTATGATGGGGGAGTCACCACTTTTATCAAGCCACAAGTGACTTTTCAAAAAGCTATGTTTCTACTCAAGGAAATATGTATGGTGAGTATCTTGGGAGCAAAACCATCTATGCTCTTGCACTAAATTATATCGCAAATATCCTCAATCAATAGAATGGGTGGGCTACTACTAAAAGGTGTTTAGTCATGTTCGATGTTTTTGGACATAAGTTCATTCTGTAGTGACTCACTTAAGAGCCTTGTAACTAGTGGTGGGGCCCATTTGTCCTTTCGGCCAGTTACACTGTAGAAACAGCTATACCCAAGGCTACAGCTTTCGCTCTCACCTGATTTCTATAGCGGCTTGAAGGATTTACCGCTCGAGGTCATTCCCAAGAGTATCGATCCCTTGGTAGGCCTCTTTTAAAAAGATAAAATTTGAGTGTTACTAACACTTTTCTCTTGCACCTAGGACCACGAGAGCCAAGGGAGAGGATAGTGTGTGTTAGAAGTAGGACCACTCGACCAACTCTTTTGCACAAGTGTGCCAAACACAAAATTCACTCGTTCCTTTTAACTTGTCATCACAATGATTTTCTATCTATTTGGAGATGTTTCTCCAACAATCATGGTGTTCTTTTTAATTTTCAAAGGCAATTGTTTGAGTAAACTAGAATTTGAAAATCCTAGTTAACTTAATGAAAAACACGTTTGCATGAAGTAAAATTGCTGTAAAAATGAGACAAGTTGATTGTGAATTTTATTTGCACCAAAAATAGAAGTGTGGATTGTGAGTTTTAGCTTGATGCAAGAAATAAAATTTGCCTTGTTGATTTTAAGCACCAAAAGAATTTGTTCCTAACTTTGCAAAAAAATAAATTTGCATGTTTGTTTTTGTGATTCTTTTTAACTTTGAACAAATGTGATTCTTTTTAGAGCTCTAAACGAAAGATGTGGTTCTTTTTAAAACTCCAAATGAATGTGTAGTTGATTTTAACCCAAAAGGAAAATGAATTTATTTTATCCTAACTTGAAAGACGAAGTTAGAAATATGAACAAATTTATTTCCTAAGCTAAAATTGCTAAAAAATCCTATTGTAGGGGTTAGTTAAAACCTGCACAAAAGATAATTAGTTAGAAAAATCCGCATGTTTTGGTGGGCTTCTACAAGCCTAAAATTTTTGGTTTTCGGTTACAAGGAATTTTCTTACAACTCTCTGTTACAATAGCTCTACTTTGTGTGAAAATAGAAGTGCTATTTAACACGAAAGAGCAACAATATAGACAATAGCGCTAAAGTATCAATTTGCAAAGGTGCTAAATTGAGAACAAAAACGCAAGAGAATGACCTGTGTGTCAATTAAAACATTCAAAAGTTAGTAGTCTTCAAAATGATTGCTCTTTGACTCATGCCGGGTTCACCAAATGATGCTCTGCAAAAAGGATTAGAAAATCTGTTTGATGGCAACACACACAAGAGCACAAGAAACAAACGTTAGTGTTAGCAACAAAAGATTATCCTAAACAGACATATCAAGAGAGATATTAAGCATGAAATAGAAAGCATATAAACATAGAATAAAATAGCTAATCAAGATGCTCATAGTTGCTCCTCCCTTGTTCCTCTCCTCTCCAAGTCCCAAATGAGTGTAGCTCTCAGCTTTTAGGACTAGCCATGGATGCCATATGGAGATTCAAGATAGTTGAATATGATAAACAAATGCTATGTAAGTGTAGATAGTGATGCTATGAGAAAGCTCTATGCTAATGCCAGTATAACAACAATACTCTAATGCTTCCTTTTTGCTTGAGGAGAAGGGTTCTATTTATAGAAGAAATGGGGAAATGAAGGGTTAAGATTGAGTAATCTTAACAAGGGTTAGGATTGAAAGATATTCAATCCATGTGAGACTTTCAACCCAATCCCATGTTGACAAGTGTCACCATGAGGAGGCTTGAGAGGAGTGATAAGGAACATTAAATGCTTGAGGGGACATGATGGTTACCCTAGTCAAAGAAATAAATGCTTTGAAGAGACACATGGGTTACATGAGGGTTAAGTTAGGGGTCAAAGTCCTTAACCATGGGTGCAAGTGGAATTAACCATTAATGGTCATGTAAGAGCCATAAGTGGTTTGGAAGACTTTAGAGGTTAATTTGTTGAACACACAAAGCATTAATTGCTTTTCAAAGACTTTGGAGTCTTTGAGAAGTGACTCCAATTTGCTTAGGAATGTGACAATATTTAGGGGATGGATTAGGTTAATTAGGAAAGGTTTAGAAGAATCTAGAAGGGGTTTAGGCATGCAAGTGGATTTTGTAGGAAAATGCAAGTGGGAGAATTTTGGTATTTTCAATTAAAATAAAATCATTTATTTCAATTAAATGGTGTAATTTGCATTTGGATAAATATTCAAATAAATATTAATTTATTTAAATGAGAAAAAGGAAGATAAAGCATTAAAATGCTTGAAGACTTTGAGGGAAACCATTAAAGGCTGAAGACTTTAAGGAAAACCATTAAAGTCTTAAGAAGACTTTAAGGGAAGCCATTAAGTTTGAAGACTTTAAAGCCATCAAGTTTGAAGACTTTAAGGGAAACCATTAAAGGCTTAAGAAGACTATAGAAGGAAGCCATCAAGTTTGAAGACTTTAAAGCCATCAAGTTTGAAGACTTTAAAGCCATCAAGTTTGAAGACTTTAAGGGAAACCATTAAAGGTTTCAAGTGGGTGAGGATAAATAGGATTTTAAATAAATAATTTATTTAAAATAGTTGTGCAACTTGCTTTTGTAGGAAAATACAAGTGGGTGGAGGATAAAGGTGATTTAAATAAATTATTTATTTAAAATAATTGTGCAACTTGCATTTGTAGGAAAATACAAGTGGGTGGAGGATAAAGGTGATTTAAATAAATGTTAATTTATTTAAATGTGAGAGGTGGGATTTTGGGGGAATTTAAATAAATATTAATTTATTTAAATGTGAGAGAAAATTTAATTAAATAAATATGATTTATTTATTTAATTAATGGTTTGAATTTGGTTAAGTGAATTAAATCAAATAAATTGAATAATTTATTTAATTAATAGGAGAAGAGGGTTAAGATGAATTAATTAAATATTAATTTAATTAATTATTAATTGATGGTTAAATAATCAAATAAATATTAAATATTCATTTAATTAAGTGGACAGATTTATGTGACTACAGAACTTAAC
The DNA here is from genome assembly GCF_030272615.1 of Cryptomeria japonica. NCBI lineage: Eukaryota > Viridiplantae > Streptophyta > Pinopsida > Cupressales > Cupressaceae > Cryptomeria > Cryptomeria japonica. The sequence goes on along the minus strand of NC_081414.1, from coordinate 803,024,814 downwards.
CTAATTGATGAGGTAATGCCCATTATCCATCTTGAACTCATCGAATGGAACCAATCTAATCCCCCATGCCTTGACCATTTCCAAAACGATGAGGTGATCACTGAATTTTTGGAATTACGAGATGACATACCAAGCGGGGATCAGAAAACTAGATTCGCCATTGAACTTAATAGCGCAACATACTTTGGGGCAGATGCCAAACCTTTTAGCTGCAAAAATATAACAATAAAACATGGATCTTTCAGTGAAAACCACACTGTGGCACTGTTTGATCCCACAAAAGTAAAAAGAAAGAGTGTATCCAATGGTGAAAACCTCTCTGAGGCACCTGAGGATGAAAGGTTTGGCATCCTCCCCTCTAGTACACAGCAGGAACGATCAACAATCCTTATTGAAGAGACAAAAGAATACAATATGGGGACTCCTGAAACTCCTCACCACATACATCTGGCATCTATTTTAACTCTAGAGGAACAACCTAAGTTTGTCGAGTTCTTCCAAAAGTGTCAGATTAACTTTGCATGGTCATATGCAGACATGCCAGGTCTTGATCCGGATTTAGTCATGCATCACCTCACCATCACAGAAGGAGCCAAGCCTGTCAAGCAGAAACTTCGCAAGATGCACCCTCAGATTGCGATACTAGTCAAAGAAGAACTTAAGAAACTCCTAGATGTTGGTTTTATTAGACCAATTGATTATGCAGACTGGATATCCAACATTGTGCCTGTCGACAAACCAAATGGGGGCATTCGTATATGTACTGACTTCAGAGATCTGAACAAGGCATGTCCTAAAGATGAATTCCCTCTACCAAACATTGACGTCATGGTAGACCTAACAATAAGACATGCGATCCTTTCACTCATGGATGGCTTTTCTGGGTACAACCAAATAAAGATCGCACCAGAGGATCAATGTAAGACAACCTTCACATGTCCATGGGGAACATACTGCTGGAATGTAATGCCTTTCAGTCTAAAGAATGCAAGAGTGACCTATCAAAGAGCAATGACAACCATCTTTCACGATATGATACATACTATAATGGAAGATTATGTTGATGACTTACTAGAAAATTCACTCACAAGAGACGGTCATTTGGACATATTAGAGAAAATCTTTGACATACTAGAACAATATCATGTTCGACTCAACCCAAAGAAATGTGTCTTTGGAGTTACCTCGAGGAAGCTTCTAGGATACATTGTCTCAAGCAAAGGTCTTGAGGTCGATCCTGCAAAGGTCAAAGCAATCATGGACATGCCACCTCCAAAGAACATCAGTCAGCTAAGGACATTACAAGGGCGGCTATAATCCATCCGAAGATTCATTGCACAACTGGCAGATAAGTGTCACCCCTTTACACACATGTTACACAAAAACATCCGCTTTCAGTGGGATGCCAGATGCCAACAAGCATTTCAGATGCTTAAAGATTATCTCATGAATACACCATTACTGATCCCACCGGATCCGAGTAAGCCTCTCTTGCTCTATATTTCAGCAACTAATACAACCTTGGGAGTACTGTTGGCTCAACACAATGCAGAAGGGAAAGACTGTACTATCTACTAAATCTCTCGTACACTGGTCGGCTATGAACTCAATTACACACCTATTGAGTGAGCTTGCCTAGCAGTAATCTTGACAGCAACTAAACTAAGGCACTATCTGTTAACACATAAAGTACAACTTATTGCAAAGATAGATCCACTAAAGTACTTACTCAGCAAAGCAACATTGACTGGCCGCTTGGCCAAATGGGTAATGATTCTAATTGAATTTGACATTGAGTATGTGGACCGTCAAGCTATCAAGGGGCAAGTTATTGCAGATCAGTTGGTCGATGCACCCCTCATAGGCGATCACCCTCTCATTTCCAATTTTCCAAATGAAGAGCTATTCATGATCACAGAAGCACAAACATGGAAACTATACTTTGATGGTTCATACACTAGGCATGGCTCAGGGGTAGGCATCTTGTTTATCACACCTCAAGGTGATAGCATCCCGAAGTCTTATCAGCTCACATTTCCATGCACAAAAAGCATAGCAGAATATGAGGCCTTGATCACAGGACTCAGACTAGCCATACAATGGAAATTGAAAGAGTTATAGATATATGGAGACTCCCAACTGGTCATCCGACAATTCACAGATGAATATCAAACCAAGGATGACAAACTCATGCCATACAAGCAAATGGTGGATAGTCTAAAGGCATCATTTATAACTATCACCTTTGAGCAGATACTTAGAGATTGGAATTGAGCTGCTGACACTATGGCTACCATTGCATCTCTCATAGATCTTCTTTAGAATTCAACACGCTATGAGTTCTTAGTCGAACAACTTTGGATTCCCACTTATGATATCCCTGAAACCGAGATGATATGTCACCTTTTCGGTTCTGAATCCCCATGGTACGGTGAGTTCTACACCTACCTCCGCGATCACATACTTCCTCCTAACCAATCTAATAACGAATGTAAAACCTTCATTCGCCAAACTACTCGATATACCATTATTGCTGAAACCCTATACCGACGCAGTCTTGATAGTACTCTCCTTCGATGTTTGGAACAAGATGAGATAACAAAGGCCTTGGAAGAGGTACATGAAGGAATTTGTGGAACTCATGCAAGCGATCCTTCACTAGCCAAGAAACTCATGCGCACTGCATACTATTGGCCATCCATGGAAAAAGACTCCTACAACTTTGTCAGAAAATGCAAGAAATACCAAGTTCATGGAGACCTGATACATGCACCAACACAGGAATTGCAACCAATCATGACACCATGGTCTTTTTGTCAATGGGGACTTGACCTTATGGGTAAAATCCATCCATCTTCATCCAACAACCACAAATTCATTATTACCGCTATTGAATATTTCACAAAGTGGATCAAAGTTGTTCCACTTACCCAAGTCACCAGCAAGAAGATCGCCTCATTCATTTTAAATTACATCATCTGCTGGTATGGTGTACCCATGTCCATCATCACAGATAACGGGCTTCCTTTCAAGAATCAAGATGTCCGTGAACTCTGTGAGAAATTTCACATCCAACACTGCTTTTCCGCTCCCTATTACCCACAAGGAAATGGTCAGGCTGAAGCATCGAACAAGAACATATTAAGAATCCTCAAGAAGATAGTCAATGATGTTGGTCGTGATTGGCATGTTCAATTAAATCCAGCACTATGGGTGTATCGAACTAGCATTCGAACCCCTACAAGCGCAATTCCCTTCTCACTAGTCTATGGAGCATAGGCAATCCTTCTTATTGAGGTTGAAATACCATCTCTACGAGTTTCCTTGCATAATCTCATAGATGATGAAGCATACCGAGTATCACGTCTTCAAGACTTGGAATTGCTTGATGCAAAATGACAAGCTGCATACAACCACCTCAAGGCCTATCAGTAGCGCATGAGCAGAAGCTATAATCATCGAGTTAGACCTTGTACATTTGAGGTAGGTGATCTTGTTCTTCGAGAGAATCCTCATAACCAACCCAACCGAGAACATCAGGGAAAGTTTGAATCAAACTGGCTGGGTCCATATGTTATCACTGTTGTATTTAGGTCTGGGGCATATCAGTTGGCTACTTCAGAAGGAGAACCGCTAGTAGATCCGATCAACAACATGCACCTTAAATGGTTTTATACCTAAAAGTTGTATAGAGCATCAGGCTCCCATACATACCAGAAAAATACCAAAAAAAAAAACATTCCGAAAAATGTCCTAAAGAAATACAAAAAAAATCAAAATAGTAAAGAAAAATCATGCATCCAAACGGTGAACAACCACTCCGGTGGCACCTTGGGTAAGTGCGATGGTGAAAACCTAGCAAACAGGTGCCACTCGTAAAGGCTATGGCTCCATTGTCATTTAGACTTGTTGCGATCACATTCATTGCATCCACACATCCATCAGTCAAAACCATGGCTTGTTATTGATCTGCAATCAAGGATAGTACTTCGTGCGTCTTACATCCCATTTTTTCATAGTCATGTCTAAACTGGGGGCAATGCCCTTAACCTATTGATGGAAGTGGATTCTGCATTATTTATTATTCATTGAGTTCTTCATTCAAAATTGTCTCACAAAATCCAAAACATTCAAAACAATCATCAAAATACCAAAAACATTGGAAAACTATCTCACAAAATCCAAAAACATCAGAAAATATCAAAAATCAATCAAAAGCATGGCAACACCTTGTACCTACTCATCGAAATAGATACCAAACAAACATTGTAAAATACTCAAACAATGATCACTTATCACATCACCGAAACAACCAACATCGATACTCAAACTGTCTTCAAAAAGGATGCATCCTTCCTTACCAAAACAAAGACAAGATGACATTTTCTTTGACAAGAAAATTTTGTTTAAGCTATCAAATACTTGGTTGATTTGTAGGTTATTCATTCATTTATATATATCAGATTCCTACGCTACTACGGGATATCCATAGGTGATTAGAGTGGTTAGGATGGTTCCTAAGCAATTGTTTGTATGTCTTGTGCGAATTATTCCAATGAAGTTCTGGGGCATGTACTAATGGTGTCTACGTGGGAAGTTCACTAAGTTATAGGATCATATGCAAAATACAGTCATAGATCACTACAGCTTGCTGACTACAGCGTATACCTCGACCATATGAGCATGAACCATTATGGAGGGTCCATATTCTTTATTATTTTTATATATATTATTTTGCTTGCAGGTACAATGCTCCATCCTTGGTTCCTACTACCTCATCCAAGCTCGATATTATCATGCTCAATGATGAAAATAAAGCACTATGGATCATCATTCCATCTTATCTGTTTATATTGCATTCCATTGCATGTCACCCATCCATTTAATCATTAATTATTAATATGCATGGTTTTGTATGCAAGTGTGAACAAGATTAATATGAGAAGTTATATAAAAATTGAGTTGGTCTTGGATACAATCACGACAGAGTCCTCTGATACATCATCAGTGCATCATGCAAAAGTTTAAAACAACCTTGCACTCATTATCATAATCACATCATCATTTCATTACATTTAGTTGCATTTGTATAAGCCTATTTCATTATCATTTACTTGCATATAGGTTTATTAAAATCTTAAATCTTCATTAGAGTGCATTTAATATCATTTAGTTGCATTTAAATGCAAATAGTTCATTATCATTTACTTGCATTAGTACCATTATATCATTTCATCATTACACAATCATGACATTTAGATTCATTTCTATGATAAATTTGTCATCATTTCATTTACTACCATTATTAGCCATTACTATGCCTTCATTTAGTGTCAGTTATCCTCCTCATTTACCATCATTTAAAGCTTGTTTACCATGCATTTGTTTAGATTCTTGTAGCTACATACATCTATGTATCTATCCATTAGTTAAAATGCATTCATTTATCCATCTAGTATAAGAATATAATCATTCATTTGATCTTACACACGATTTCATTTAGGATTCATTAAGAATACATTCATTGTCATTTTAATTGCATTCAGGTGCAGTTATTCATTACCCATGAATTGCATTATCATTTCACTTCATCGTATTTTTTTTCACCATTTAGATCATAACACAAAAAACCATTTGTATTAACATTGGTTTATACATTATACATATGCATTCATTTAGAAATCATCATATAAACATTTGTACTTTACATTTGTTTATCCATATCACATTCATTTTTAACCATCTAGATGCATTTACATAAATAAATCATTCATTCAACACATTACATCATAACATCATTGCCTATCATTATCTCATCATCGCATCGACATAAAGTACAAGATACTGTCTATATCATCATAAGCATCATTTCATTATGAATACATCATCATCATGGCATTACATACATAAGGCATTACATCAACACATCATGCACATCAACCTGCATCCATATGTTAGCATCACATTCATACAACATGCATATAGACACCATGTACGAATAAATCATCATAAAACATGCATATAGGAAACATCTCATACACACATACATATAGCAAGTCCAAGTATCCATCTAAGCATAAATCATAAGATCATCATCCTGCATAGCATCCATACATATCATCACAAAATATGGGATCTCCTCATATATCATATCATATCGCTAAACACATACATGTATCAGAGTACAATGAAGTCCAAAATATCGGCTACCAAGAGCCATCCAAGACATAGTCCAAAATGACAATGTAAAAGCATACAAAATGCTCTCTTAGATGCCACTCTGACCAGATGTTGCACCACCATCACCACTTGCACCACCATCACCACCTGCTCTCCCACTACCCCCTACACCACCTGATCTATCTCGCCGTGGAGGACCCATCACACCACCACTGCTCTGCATCATCTGAGACCACTCTGATCTCGCTCACCGCATCTGGGAATAGCTTAGTGCTCGTTGACTAGCTGGAACCACCTGCTCATATAACCCCCACCAATAATCTATCTTAGTCTGTGCTCGCCGCATCTCCCTCATCGCCTCCCTAGTAGGACCCTCTGCTCCTACCCCAATCCGTACTCTCTCCTGCAACTTTTCCCAAATCTCTCCAAGGCCTGATCTCTCTCTTGCAACACTATAGTCAGCTTTGACTCTCGTCCAAACAACTGCACATCTCTAGCGGCCACCTCTACCTCCATATCCTCTAGTCAAGTTTGCAAACCTAGCATCATATGATCTCGCAGATCTCTACCACCTGTTGCTCCCTCCCCTGTATCCATAGGTGCCTCTCCAGTGGCTCCCTCTCCAGTAGCTTCCTCCCCTGTCTCCATAGGTACTTGTCCCTCCCCTGCATCCCTGCCACCTAATCTCATGCCTCCTTGCATCAAAGGTCCCTGAGAAAGCCGCAATGGTTTCCCACCTCTCCCTCTCTATTGTAATCATCCACCACCCCCACCTCCACCTCTGAATTCACCCCCCCTCCAAAACCCCCACCCCTCCTCTTCCTCCTCCATCACCACCACCACCATCCCCTCTCCCTCGTCCACCTACTACCCCGCGACCTCCTCTCCTCCTCCGTCTCTATCTCCCCTCCTCCTCGAAGGATGGAATAGGCTCTGCTGGATCTGATATCCGAGGAATCGAATGTGTCGCGATATACTGAGTGTACTCATCTAACACCCCTACATCTACCACCCCCGGCCTCATCTGTCATGGTCTCGCCTGTAACGTGCGGAACTCTACCAGAGCCTGATCATACGGTAACACTGGTCCCCATAGGAACCTCTCTTGGACCACCCTAGCATACTCTCCCGATCCACTAGGCAATCCTTGCCTCTGCCCAAACTGTCTCAGAACTCTGCCATGAAGTTATCTCTCCACATTGTAGGTTGTCCTACCAATGAGGTATCATGTCATGAACACATACGGCAAGGCCTCCGCATCCTCCTCCTAGGGCTCACATTCAATATACGACCTCCAGATCATGGTATCCAAATCCTCTAGTGCCCACTACCACCACTCTAACTTCTCCAGGTGGGGTTGAGTCATCATACCTCCATACATGTATACATATGATTGGTCCACTGCTCGAAATCTCAGACTCACCAGTTTAGTAACAGGTAAGTGCTCCCATGCCCAAATATGCAGCAAAGTGATCTTCACTCCTAATGAACCCACCTCTCGGTATACTACCTCATGTAGCTCCCAATATAAGTGTGATAGCACGCACGGTCCCCATGCAAACAGGGTCCCCTCTATCATCATTTACTTGATCACCTGACCCCAACCAATAGCAAGTCCATGCGATCATCGATCTAGACATAGCAATCCCCAACAATCCCTGATAGCACAGATGGTAATGGCTCATACAACGCCACTATATCCTCCCAAGCTACTAACCCATCATCAATAAAGACATCATCATCGAAGAATCTCTACACTACTATTGTCACCAGCTCTCCTCGAATGGGAATGTGCAGGATGCGCCATACATCCTCTAGTGTAACCGTCATCTCCCCCTGCGCTAAGTGAAATGTACATGTCTGACTATGCCATCGCTCTGCCAATGCTGTGATCAACCCGCGATTCGTCCGAATTACGAGCATATACATAACATCGTACAAGCCAGTTGCTGCAATGCAATCCACCTCGGCCTCTGTCAAACGATCATGCAACACTTGTGTGGCGGGATGCCTCTCACGCATCTGTAAGACACGAAGATCCTCCAACAAATGTGCATCAACCATCATCATTAGTTGTTTTGTTTCAAACTTTCTTAAGTTTAAACCTAGACTATCAACAGATACTTTGATCAAGTATCTTTGGGTTTCAACAGGTAAGCGATCATGGCACACCTAGACTACAAACATGCATTTATCCTCATGACCTAAGTCTCATCAGGGTTGCTATGGTTCAAAACAACTCTCACCTCACATCTCCATCCATCCACCATTGGCATCAAGAGATTCTTGTTCAACAAAATTGGGGCATCTACCTTCCTAACAAAAGCGCTACTCTGCACACAATAGCGCTAATACTTTGACAACCGCGCTAAATCAACTATCCATTAGCGCTAAACAAACAATAATGCTACATCAACTATATAATAGCACCACCTCACAACAAAAGCACTCAATCAACTACTCAATAGCGCTAACAGCGCAATAATACTAAATCCGCTATGCAATAGTGCTAACCTTAACACAAGCGCTAAAACGACTATACAAAAGCACCATAGCAGCACAAAAGTCCTAATTTAGTTGACAATAGCGCCAAAACACGGTTTTAGTGCTATTGTGTTGACTCAACTTGGACTAAGCAAAAAATCTATCAAAAATGCATAAAAATCACAAATTCAACTTCACATATCGCTGGTCCGTAGTCGTCTGGCCACTGGAATCAACGGACTCGCTCTAACCGATGATCTGCTATAGGAACCGACATCCTGATTGTTGCTTGCTCTTTCAAACAGTCACTATCAGAGCTCAAAATTTACTATGGAGACGAATGCAAATGAATCTTTTTTCACCCCTTCCTCCCCATATATACCCTTCGTCGTAACCCTAATTTTCTCTCGCTCACCGTTGTGGTCCTCGTGAACTTCTCGAGCCTCCCATTTCTTCATTTTATCCCGCATTTCTTCTATTTTTTCACCAGTATTACTAAAATCTTCTCTTCTATCACCCCACCAATTTTCATTCTTTTCCAAGAGATCGCTCGATTTTTCAAAAATTTTCATCACATCTCTCGAGGGGGCATACCACCCATTAAATTAACATTTTATGGGCCATATTTTTTCACACCTATTTTTCTTTCTTTGAAACGACGTGATAGACCACACCGTCTCAAAGAGGGGCAAATGTAGTCACATAAATCTATCCATTTTAATTAAATTAATATTTGCTATTTATTTAATTAAAAATCCACTAGCCATCAATTAATTGAATTAATATTTAATTAATTCATCTTCAAAATATTTTTCTATTAATTAAATAAATTATTTAATTTATTTTAATTAATTCATTAAACCAAATTCACAATCAATTAAATGAATAAATCCTATTTATTCAATTTAATCCCCCTTTCCTCTTTTAAATAAATTAAATAAAACATTTATTTAAATCATTAAATCCCCCCACTTGCATTCTCCTAAAAATGCAACTTGCACCTATTTGTTGAAATAAATGAATTTTATTTTAATAAAAATCTTATTTTCTCTCACCCACCAAACCCACTTGCAATCCTAAACCCCTTCTAGATTCTTCTAACACCTTTCTAATTAGCCTAATCCATCCCCTAAATATTGTCACATTCCTAAGCGATTTGGAGTCACTTCTCAAAGACTCCAAAGTCTTTGAAAAACATTAATTGTTTTGTGTGTTCAACAATTTAACCTCTAAAGTTTTCTAAACCATTAAAGACTCTTACATGACCATTAATGGTTAAATCCACTTGCACCCATGGTTAGGGACTTTGACCCCTAACTCAACCCTCATGTAACCCATGTGTCTCCTCAAGCATTTATTGCTTTGATCATGGTTATCCTCACTAACTCTTGCACAAGAGTTTATCCATTGGATAAAAGCATTATTCTTTGGATAATGAATTTATTCACTCAACCCAACCTTAACCTTAACTCCCAAGTTAACTCTCAGGTCATGTCAAGCATTTAATGTTTCTTCCCTCTCCTCTCAACCCATCTCATGTTGACACTTGTCATCCTGGGATTAGGTTAAAAGTCTTCACATGGATTGAATATCATTCAATCCTGACCCTTGTTGAGATTACTCAATCTCAACCATCCATTGCTCCATTTTTCCTATAAATAGAGCCCATTTCTTCATAATCCAAATCCTGAAAACTTGTATGCATCTACATTATAGTGAATTTTAAAGAAAGAGCATTTAGCATAAATAACATATATTGTCATTTAGACTAAAATAAATCTTAGTTCATTTCATAGCATGTCTAATTAGTTTATTTTACGATACAATTTTTTTTTTTGTGGGAAGACAATGGCGTTCACGCGGGGGTCTGCAGGTGGCCAAGCTAGGGTTTCGCAGCCCTAGCTCGCAGGTGGTTCTGGAGCGGATTCGCGTGGGGGGGGGAAGTGCAAGGTGTTGGGGGAAGGCTGTGGCGGAAGGGGCTGGCTAGGGCTCGACTGTGGGGGTGCGGGTGGTCACCGGGAGGTGTGGAGACTGCGCGGGGGTGTCGTTTCTACCTGCTACGGCCATGGATACTCGGTGTGACAGGGATTTTCGACGGGTCTCATTTCGGTGATGCGGGTGAGGGGAGGTAACGTGGGGGGCCCTTTGGGGTTGGGGCCCTTGCCCTTTCGTCTTTGTTATTTTTTAATTTTTTTGTGGCCCAATGGCGAATCTGGGGGAGGAGACCTCGTAGGTTGCTCCAGCAATGGATTTCTGTGTTGTGGTGAGCTCAAAACCCCCACTTCAGGGTGTGAAGATGTTTAACAATAATCTCTTCTCTTCTGATTCAGGATCTGGGAATGTTGGTAGCTCTCGCATGGTGAAGATTAATGGTTGTCTGGAGAGATGTAGTGAGAGGCCGAAGTTGATCATTCCTCCAGAGATAATAGCTAAAGACATTGAATATTTTTCAAATCACTCGCTATACTACAAGTTTTTGGGAATGAGGGTTTCCCTGCAGTTTTTGGAAAACCGGGCACAGTAGACTTGGGCACTGGAAGGGGAAATGGAGATTATGCTTCTGGCAAATAACTACTTCATGGTTACTTTCAACTGCATGGAGGATTGCAATAGGGTCTTTGAAGGAGGCCCGTATTTTTACAATCAGGTGGGACTATTCATTAAACCATGGCATGCAGGGTTTAATCCTTTAGAGGAGCTCCCAAATAGGGTTCCAGTGTGGGTTCAGTTACCACGTCTTCCAGTGGAATGCTATCGGGAGGATGTACTACGGATGCTTGTTGTGCTGCTTGGGAGGCCAGTGGGATCTTCTTCGCAAACTGTGGGGAGAAAGGTAATGACCTTTGCTCATATCTGTGTTGAAATAGACCTTAGTAAACCCTTGCCAGATGCTATAGATATGTGTGCAGGCTCTTATTCTTGGGTTCAACAATTAGATTATGAGACTTTACCTTTTTGATGTGTCCTGTGTCATGAGTATGGTCATTTATAGCGTAAGTGTCCTAGATACAAACTGGTGGTGCGACAACCTCAACAGTCAGAACTGAACCTTGCTAGGGCTGAGAAAGGGAAAGCTGCCATGTCGGTTGTGGTAGAGGGTGCTGATGGTTTTGTCTCAGTTAAGACAAAGAACAGGAACAAAGGACAAAAAAGGCCCTTACAGGAGAGACGTGAGGAGGATACCTTTAATAGATTTGAGGCCTTCGATGACCTGAGCCATCAGGAAATAAATCCGGGGTTAACCCCTCTAGATCAAGGAGCATCAGGAGGGGTCCCAGAAAGTGTAATGGAGGACTCTACCCAAGCCCTGCTAGGGGTCGGAAGCCAGCAGATGGAGATGGAACAGACAGTAGGGGTACAGTTGGGCCTGGTTCCTGGTATTGAGGGGAATTTGGCTGAGGGGGATGGGTCTCTGATAGCTCAAAAACTAGAACCGGTTGGGGTGAAAAGTAATAAGTCCTCCGTTCACCTGGGTCTACATTAGAAAGATATTAAGAAAAGTGCTTCAGAGAAGAGCTCAAAGGTTGGTAGAAAGAAGGATTTGGATAAGATCAAATTGATGGGGGAGAATTTGGTTGAGTCAGGGTCAGTAAAGACTCTGGATTCACACTTTTCCAATTCTCCTAAATGATTGTGCTCTCATGGAATGTAAGGGGCTTGAACAACGGCCCTAGACAAAAAGTTGTTCAGGATTTGATTAGGAATCATTCACCTGATGTCCTATTCTTGCAAGAAACTAAAATTTCAGTGGAGAGTATGATGGGTATCATGCCAAAGCTGTGGGGGAGAGGCGAGTGTCAGTGTGTTGGGGAAGCTGGTTCCTCGGGAGGGGTAGCCTGTCTTTGGAACCCTTTAAGGTTTCGCCTTGTCTGGTGGGCTGCCTCCAGATCCTCATTATCTGGGGTGCTATCTAGTCTTGAGACTGGGGAATTCATCTTGTTTTTGAACATCTATGCTCCCACTGACCTTCAGGGTAAACAATACTTATGGTCTCATGTTTCTGGTTTGCGAAGGTTGACCCCCTTTCATCCTTGGATTATGGCAGGAGACTTCAATGCCATCCTGGAGTTGAGTGAAAAGAAGGGGGGTGTAACGCAGTTGGAACCTTCTTCTTTCCCTTTTCAAGATAGTATCTCCATACTACAACTAGTTGACATTAAGCCTGGCAATGGTTTGTTCACTTGGAACAACAGGAGGGTGGGAGAGTATTGGATTGCAGAACGGTTGGATCATTTTCTAGTTTCTAGCTTTTGGATTGGTGGGGGGTGGTCCACAAGTTTTGAGATTCTTGACTGGAGAGGGTCGGACCACTGGCCCATCAAGCTAGTTTCTTCTTCGGCTCGGGTTGCCTTCTTGCCTTCGTTTAAATTTCAACTTATGTGGCTTCGGTACCCTTCTTTGCAGGCTCTTATTGCGGATTGGTGGAGGAAAGGGAGGTCGACCTTTGGTACTGCCATGTACTCTTTGGCCAAGCAACTACAATTTGTTAAGCTTCAACTTAAACAGTGGAACCGACAAAGTTTCGGGCACATTTTTCACGAGAAGAAAGCTGCTCAAATTGTGCTGAATGAGATCGCCAGTGAAATTATAAAGCATGGTTTGTTTGAGGACTTGCTTAGAGAGGAAGACAGGGCTGTCAAGGTGGTTGAGGAATGGGAGATTAGGGAAGAAATTTATTGGAAGCAGAGAGCTCATATTGATTGGCTGAAGGAGGGGGACAAGAACACTGCTTTCTTCTTCAACTCTGTGAAAGCAAGGAGACATGGAAATACCATCACTATTCTGGTTAATGATAGAGGTGAGCAGTGCTTATCCTTGCAGGAGATGTCTAGGGAGTCGCTTCAGTTTTTCCAGTCCCTTTTTAGGGAGGACTCTCAGGGGGAAACAGTGGAAGAGAATCAGGTTCTGGATTGCATTCCTTCTCTTGTCTCGAGGGAGATGAATGAACAAATTTTGTGTCCTATTTTGCTAGAAGAACTTGAGAGGATTATCTTCCACATGAGGAAAGGAAAGGCTCCAGAACCGAATGGGTTCCCTGTTGAATTCTTTCAAGAGTTCTGGGATATTATCAAGCTGGATTTATTGGAAGTGATCCAGGAGTCCCAGAGGAATAAGCAGATGCTACGGGCATTGAATGTGACCTTCATTGCTCTAATCCCCAAGTGTGAAGGGGCCAACCGGCTAGGTCAGTTCCGCCCTATCTCTCTCTGCAATGTGATTTATAAGATCATCTCTAAGTTTATAGCAGATAGATTGAAGAAGTACCTAAGGAATGTTATTTCTGAGGAGTAGAGTGGGTTTGTGGAAGGGCGCCAAATTTTGGATGGGGTGGTCATTGCTATGGAGACTATTCATTCTATGGCAACCTCCAAGGAAAAACCTATGTTTATCAAGCTGGATATGGCTAAGGCATACGATAGAGTTCGGTGGTCCTTCCTTTAGAAGATCCTCAGGGCTTTTGGTTTTGCTGACGAGTGGAACCAGTGGGTTATGAGTTGTGTTACGTCCACTTCTTTCTCTGTGCTTATCAATGGGGACCATACTGAACTGTTTGGTGCTTCTAGGGGTCTTTGCCAGGGGGATCCCCTCTCCCCTTATTTATTCATTCTTCTTGCTGAGGGTCTGGTGAGATTGATTAATCATAATGTGGGCTTGGGTATTATTCAGGGTTGGAGATGGGGTAATGACCTGCAGTCGCAGTCTCATTTGGAGTTTGTGGATGACATAGCCCTTATGGGGCTGGCTCGGATCAACGAAGCTACTAATCTGCGTAAGGTCTTGGATGTTTATCTTGGGGCATCAGGCCAGTTGATCAATGAGGATAAATCTTCTATCCTCTTTTTCAACACTCCCGAATCTATTCAAAGGAGGATTGCTCTTATCTTGAGATTCCAAGTTGGCTCCCTGCCCTTGACTTATGCAACCCTCCTAGGGAGTCATGGCAGGGGATCTTGGATAAATTCCCCTCAAAGGTTGATCACTAGACTCATAGATGGTTATCCTTTGTTGGGAGGGTTCAATTGATTTAGTCGGTGGTTCAGGCTCTTCCGATCTCTTGGTGTATGCTTCAAGTGGCTCCTAAGTGGTTCTTGAAGGGTTTGGATTCTCTGGCTAGGCAATTCTTATGGGGAGGTAATCTCTCCTCTTCCAAATGGAGTCTTGTCAATTGGGACCTGGTGTGTAGCCTGAAGCAGACGGGGGGGCTTGGGTTAAGGTAGTCTATTCTTTTTGGGGAAGCACTTGCAGCTAAATTATACTAGAGGTGGTGTGTGGAGCAGGATCGAGGTTGGGCTAGGATTTTGGCCAACAAGTATATGCAGAGGATCCCGATGGAGGAAATCCCTAGATATCCGCTTGAAGGAAAGGGCTCATCGATCTCGTATACTCTCAAGAGGGGGGCTTCTCTCATTAAGGCAGACCTTTTTTGGATTTGCAGAAGGGGGGAAGAGGTCCTTTTCTGGAATGACTCTTGGGATGGATACCCTCCCATCCTTGATCAGTTTCCTAACCTTGGGAACCTGTGTCAGAGGTTTTTGGAAGCAAGATGGTCAAGGGTGAGTGAATTTAAGGCTATTGATAGGTGCGATCGGCTGGACTTGGAGTGGTGGAAGACTTCTAATGAATGACCGGTTGTTGGGATGGAGGAAGAGTGTGTTGAGTTGTAGGGACTATTGGCGAGTAGACATTGTAGCTCCCTAAAGGGTAGGGATGGGCTCACTTGGTCTCCAAATCCTAAGGGTGGTTTTTTTGTGGCTAGTGGGTACCGGGAATTATTGAGCCAAAGACTTGAGGGAAGAGAAGAGAACTAGTGGAAACAAGTGTGGAATAATGTTTCTTGGCCGAAGTGTAACTGCTTTGCTTGGACTGTGGCTTGGAATAGATGTCTAACTTGGGACAATATTCGCAAGTGGGGGTT
Source organism: Cryptomeria japonica (assembly GCF_030272615.1). Classification (NCBI taxonomy): domain Eukaryota; kingdom Viridiplantae; phylum Streptophyta; class Pinopsida; order Cupressales; family Cupressaceae; genus Cryptomeria; species Cryptomeria japonica. The sequence goes on along the minus strand of NC_081414.1, from coordinate 803,009,234 downwards.
CTTAGGGCCTTCTATCTGTGTCTTGTGTGGTAACAGAGAGGAAGATACCTCACACCTGTTCTTCAGATTCCCCTTCTCTATGCTTATCTAACACTATTGGTGGGGGGTGTGGAAACATCCTTGTGTCCATGCAGATTCTCTGGTGGATTTTTGGAGCAGTTTGGGCAGACCTCCTATCCCATCCTCTTTCCTCCAGACTGTCTGGTACACTGGGCCCATCTTCATTCTATGGTTGATCTGGCTCAAAAGGAACAAGAGGATCTTTCATGAGGCCAAACTGTTTGTTCAACAAGTTTGGAATAGGATCACTGCTATGATTCAGGAGACAGTGGAAGCTAAATGTGAGGTGAATTTCCTGCTGGGTAGAGATGAGGCAGATATTGTGAGTAGGCTTGGCTTGCAAGAGTTGTCTCCTGCCTCTGCTTGTGTCAGGAGAGGTCGACGGGCTAGGAAGAAGGTGCATAGGGTAGGAAGGAGGATACCCCCTCAAGATGATTTTATCAAGATTAACACTGATGGTTCATCTAGGGGTAACCCAGGCTCTGCTGGAATAGGTGGTGTTGGTAGGACTAGTAGGGGGAGGTTGTTTTCTTCTTTTCGATGCATAAAGGATGGAAATCTAATAATTTTATGGAGGGTTTTGCGATTTTTTATGTACTTGAGCGGGCTTTGGCGTTGGGTCGTAGGAAGGTGATTTGTGAATCGGATTCACAAATTGTTGTTAACTTGTTGTTTGAGCAGAAAGTGAGTGGGATTCAGTGGTAGTTGGCAGGGATTGTTCAGCAGATTCTCCAAATTAGCTATTTAATGGAGCAGGTGTCCTTCATCCACATCCCTCGTGAATGGAATGGAGCGGCTGACTTTTGGCCAAGTGGGCCTTGGAACATGATAGTGATTGGAAATTTGAAGGCTTGGAGCATCTCTCTGGGGATTACTTATTGGCATATGGACACTCCAATGAGACATTGTGTGTGATTGAAGGTTTTGTCATTGATGGCAACCTTGCAATCTTATGGCACCTGCAAGACATTATACCGGCAAAACATTACACAGGCAACCTTGCAATCCTATGGCACCAGCAAGACATTATACCAGCAAAACATTACACAGGCAACCTTGCAATCCTATGGCACCGGCAAGAAATTCTACCGGCAAAGCATTATTCAAACAAGATAGTACACCGACATGAGCAAGATCACTCTACACCGGCATCGACACAGAAGAAAAGATGTATATCGGCATAGAGGCCGACAGGATTTTTGATATGTAATATTTTGTTTATTATTGTAAGCCAACTTGGCAAATTGTAAAATGACTCTTGTATATAAAAGAGATCATTGTAGACATTTTTAGGATATGGATAGGAAGCATAAAGAAAATTATTAGGCAGACCTAATGTGCGAATTGTAGGTCAAGGGTATATGTAAAGAATAGAGCAAGAACCGGTACTGAATCTGGCATTGAAGATGCTATTGTAAAGCAGTACAGAATATTGGATTAACTTAATCCTCATTGTAAGTCAGTGTGACTTCTTATTGAGCAGTGTGCTCTAGGCAGTTGGCCTTCCTGCATGTGCAGGCCCCTATTGTAAGTAATATTCTCTTATTGGCCAGTGAGTGAATATTGTGGGTCACAAATCCCACCAAGGTTTTTCCCACACCGGGTTTCCTCATTAAACATCTTGTGTTATGGTGTTTTTTTCATGTGGATGTTTTTGGTTATGTTAATCACATTAATTCTTGCATACCGGTATACTATTACTTTATGTTTTGCATGTTCTATTTTAAGAAAATCACATTACCGGTCAGATATTGATTCACCCCCCCCCCCCTCAGTATTTGTGGGAACCCTAACAATTGGTATCAGAGCCTGGTCCTCTATTTTCAGAAGCCTAACAGCTTGAGGAAGATCTTGACACCTGTAAAGATGGAAAATCTGATGAAGCAACTTGAAGGAGCTCTTACTGACTATGATGCAGAGAAGTTGAAAAATATCAAATTAGAAGATGATTTAAAAGCAGCTTAGGATATTATTCAAGCACTTCAAGAAAATCTTACTGTTACAAGAAATAAGAGAAGAGAACTTTGTGAAAAATTGCAAAATGAGAATGATGAAAAGGAATCACTTAATGATATGATAAGCAAGTTGAAACAAGAGATCATGACAACAAAAAATGAAATGCAGGATATGACTATGAGATTTTGCAAAGCGATTGAGGACAGAAAGAAGAATGAAGAAGAATTGACCAGAAGACTAAGTGATGCAGTAAATGAGAACACAAGACTTAGCTATGAGAATGACATGTTGAAGACAGATCTGATGCATACTCAGAATGACTCGAATGAACTAATGAGACAAAAAGAAATCTTGGAAAGGGAATTGGAAACTGCAAATCAACACAAAGGAAAATTCAAGAAAAGCTCATAAGAACTTGGTACCTTATTGAAGAATCAAAAACTCAAAGGTGACACTTCTGGAATTGGATTTGAAGTTGGAGAAAGCTCCGGTATTGCAAATACCCAGGATCACAGCAAACCGGTAAGACCTTCTAATACTTACAAATTCAATGGAAAATGCTTTAACTGTAATAAATATGGTCATAGGGAAAATGAATGTAGATATAGGAATTATCAGAATATCAATCCTCCCACTAGTCAATGCTTCAAATGCAACAAAATTGGTCATAACTTTGAAAATTGCAGAATGAATGTAAGATGTTATGTTTGTGGAAGATTTGGACATTTATCAAATCAATGCAGAACGCAAACCGGCATAGGTTATGGGAAAGCTATTCAGAAAAATAATGTAACTTGTTATGCATGTAACAAGATTGGTCATATTGCTAAATTTTGTAGAAGTAAAGGTACACCGATAGACAACAAAAGTACTAGCTTGAAAGGTAAAGAAAAGGTTGAAGAGGTTAAGCAAGAATTCTCAAAGCAATGGATTAGAAAAGGTGATCTAAATATTGGGAATACTCCTCAACCAGTAGAACCAACAAATGCTCCACCGGCAGGACAATCTAATGCTCCACTGGTAGGACAGAGCAGTGCTCCATCGGCAGGAAGTTCTTCATCAAATTGAAGAAAATTATCTTGAGGGTTTGGCAATCTAATGACACATGTGCTATTATTCCCTTGGTTAGAGAAAAGAAGTTGAAAATCACTCATTACCGGCAAATAAAGATAAGATAATACATTACCGGCAAGCAATTAATGTGGTAGGCAGCAGAAAAGACTTTATAAAATAAGGTTTTGGCTCCATTTCATTTCACCGTGATTTCAAACTTTTAGAGAGCGCGAAGATTTTTGCGCTGAGGCATTTCGAGCAAAGAGGCAAAGCACTTCAGCAATCAATCCATCCAAAGGTAGAAAAAGGTATTTATCATCATGGCATCCTCCTCTACACCTGAATTCATAGCAAACCCTATAGTAGTCGAGGTTATAAAATGCCCTAGGCCCGTATTTTAGCTAGTTCCCGAGGTAGCTAAGAAAGATGACAATACAAGTGCTTTTTCCCAAATTCCAAAAGGTGTTGTTTATGCAGAAGATCCTAGATAGTATATTCATTGCAACATAGAGGAGTTAGGTGATGAAGAAATTAAAAACATGTATAGGACTGTTATATGTGACAATTCTGGAAATGTGAAACTTGAACATAAAGTTGTTGAAACCCTAGGATTCACTGAAATCCTCTGCATTCCTGAATTTCCCAAGGAAGTGGTTAGGATAGTTTTAAGCAGGGTACATGGTTCATTCTTTTGGCTTGATTCAGTTCACAAAATCACTAAGGAAGCTGTGAAAGCAGTAACAGGGTTACCTTCCACCGGTAACAGCCCGACAAGACTAAGAAGGTCTCCAATGACCTAGTAATGAACTTAACTGGTGCAACATCAGACATAAGGTCTCTAAGGATTAATGATGTGACCGATATAAATGTTAGATTTGTTAGCATGATTTTAGGGTACAAAGCAACTCATGCAAACAAACTTAACTCAGTTTCCAGTTTATGCATTAAGAGTGCTCATGATATGGTAAAAGAAAATGTGAAAATTGATGTATGTGAATGGTTAAAAGATGAGTTGATTGATAACTTAGCCAAAATCAAGAAGGATAAGAAAGGAACTTTTAGATTTGGAAATTTACTTGTATGCTTAATGCTACATATAACCAAACAGGTTCCCGGTATAGGCAACAAAGATTTTGGATTTGACATACCGGTAGGAAAACAATTATCAGACTTATTTAACAACATGGGTGAAAACAAAGAAAAGAATATCAATGAGTATTTTCAAGCACTAAAGGTTGGAATGAACAAAAGAATCAGAGTATCACAGGAAATTGTCAACAAATACAAGGATGATATATGTTTTGTAATAAAAAAGGATGAAATATGGGTGGAAGCAGTCATCCCTAGGACAATCTAGGTAACAGAGATGGGGTATGAAACATATGACCACATAGTGGAAACTTATGCCAAAGCACTTCTGGAAGCCCCCAATGAACCTAAAGAAGAAGTATTTGGTAGTGCTGATACCATAGAAAGTCAAATTCAGTCAAAGAAAAGAGTGAAAAAGGTTGAGGCATTTGTGAGAAAAGGATCCAGACAAGCAAAATTCATAAAGGAAGATGTATTAAAGAAAATCAGCATAACTGAAGATGAGTTGGCAGCCCAACAACCTGAAGCTCATCTATCACCAGTAGGTACTTCCTCAGAAGGAGATATGCCAGCAACTTTCAAAAGAGTTGTTAGGAAAAGAGACCCCTCACCGGCAACCACTCCTTCACCTAGAAGGACAAGGTAGAAGCAACAAGCTGTGAGATCTCCGGTCAGAAAGGTCACACCTAAAAGGAAGCTGACCCCTAAGAAAAAGAAAAAGACCACAACTGACTTGGCACCTCTAGAAATTTTGTTAAATGAAATCACAGAGGAAGGTAAACTGAAGAACATAGGGAAAATTTATGACACCCTATCAGATGATGAGAAAGAGCAAGTCGAGGAGAGTGTAATATTACACATGGACATGTATAAAAAGTTTTTGATGCAAGTCTTAAATGAAATTCCTGATGAACTATACAAAAGACTTGAGGCCAGAAGGCAAGGAATAATTGAATTGGATAAGAAAATTAAAATAGAAAAACTACTTGCAGTATATCCGATAAACTCACCTAAAGAAATTGATGATCTGATAGCTCAGGCCAACCGAACAGTTTTTTCCACTGCACACCAGCAAATTTCACTGATGGCAGGTAGAGTTACAGAGGTTTCAGAGGAAACAGAAGATGGCTGGGATATATTCTTGGTTGAAAAAGAAAAACAAGAAGAATATAGGAATCCCAAGTCCATTAAGGTATATCAGAAGGACAAAGGGAAAGGTAAAGTTGGTGGACCACCAAGTATCAAGATTAGAGACAACTTACCCCCACCTCCTTTAAATACTCCACTGGTAAAAACAACAACTACTGAAGATCAACCGGTAGCTAAGAGCATGGATACAGGGGATGGCAATACTAATCCTAAAGTCCTATATACTGTGAATGTTGATACTCAGGAGATCAACATAGTGGTAGATAAGGATACAACAGATAAATCAGGTATAGCCAAAGAGCCTCCGGTAACAGAGATTACAGAGCAACTGATAGTAGATACAGAGAAAAAAATGGAATCTGGAACACAAACCGAGGAACCAACATAGATAAAGGCTCCAGAATAGATGCCACCGGTAAGAATTGAAGCAAGAAAACCAGTGCTTAAAGAAATTCAGACACAAACAGACCTACCAGAGGTCAATACAAGCTTGGTCACTTCCACTGGTACTCAGTTTGTTGGGTCACCATCAAAGTCACCATCAAATGTGACTAAGGTATTCCTTGAATCTATCAAGAAAATAACTAATTATAGCTCACAAGCTTATAAAGCAATAGATGATTCAATCCCATTTTTGAAATCAATAGCTCCTAATTGTATTATAGACAATAAAGATTCTTTAGGACAGTTGGATACACTTTGTAAATACATTTCTGGAAATTTTGAGCAAACAAAGGTAGAAACTATAAAGGAAATTGTAGAAAAAGAGAAACATAAATTCTTTGAGGAAGGAATAAAGAAGTGTAATAGGGAGTTTGACACACTACTACCGGAACTGTGTAATTTGTTAAAAGAGTACAAAAACCTGTATAAAGATACATGTAAAATAAACTTTTTGACTGTAGATGTAGACAAAAAGATAAGCAAGGCACAGGATGAGATAAATAAACTTGCAGACAATTTTGTCAACTCACCTGATTCATTATCAGTTTTTGAAGAGAAGATAGAAAATTTTGAGAAAGAATTACTCAAATTGGAAAGAGAGAAAGAGGCAATAATAAACAAGGCAAAACTTTTGAGATCTAAACTAAGTCCAAGATTGGACTATTTAGCATCTCTGCGGAAGGAAATCTCAGAGGCATTAACACAAGGAAGTAAAACACCGGCAGAGCACTTGCAGTATCTCACCGGTACAGTAAACAGAACTGAGACAGCAATAAAAGACAGTAAGAAGTTTATGGATGATATAAACGTAATTTTGGGAGATCTTCTTCAGATAATAACTACCCAACTACAAGGTTGAGGTTATGGACTGTTACAACTAAAAACTCTACTAACCTTTGTCATTGATGCCAAAGGGGGAGTAGTAGGATGAGAAAATTCAAAACATAGGGATTGTATGCTCAGGGGGAGTTCTCACATTTTTTGGTAACATTTTTGGTCTACACATTTTTGGATATCTTTTTGAAATTTCTCATGAGTGTTGCCATCAATGCCAAAGGGGGAGATTGTTGGCATATGGACACTCCAATGAGACATTGTGTGTGATTGAAGGTTTTGTCATTGATGGCAACCTTGCAATCCTATGGCACCGGCAAGACATTATACCGACAAAACATTACACAGGCAACCTTGCAATCCTATGGCACCGACAAGACATTATACCGGCAAAACATTACGCAGGCAACCTTACAATCCTATGGCACCGGCAAGACATTCTACCGGCAAAGCATTATTCAAACAAGACAGTGCACCGACATTAGCAAGATCACTCTACACCGGCACTGGCACAGAAGAAAAGATGTATACCGACATAGAGGCCGATGGGATTTTTGATATGTAATATTTTGTTTATTATTGTAAGCCGACTTGGCAAATTGTAAAATGACTCTTGCATATAAAAGAGATCATTGTAGACATTTGTAGGATATGGATAGGAAGCATAAAGAAAATTATTAGGTAGACTTAATGTGCGAATTGTAGGTCAAGGGTATATGTAAAGAATAGAGCAAGAACCAGTACTAAATCTGGCATTGAAGATGCTATTGTAAAGCAGTACAGAATATTGGATTAACTTAATCCTCATTGTAAGTCAGTGTGACTTCTTATTGAGCAGTGTGCTCTAGGAAGTTGGCCTTCCTGCATGTGTAGGCCCCTATTGTAAGTAATATTCTCTTATTGGCCAGTGAGTGAATATTGTGGGTCACAAATCCCACCGAGGTTTTTCCCACACTGGGTTTCCTCGTTAAACATCTTGTGTTATGGTGTTCTTTTCATGTGGATGTTTTTGGTTCTGTTAATCACATTAATTCTTGCATACCGATGTACTGTTACTTTATGTTCTATTTTAAGAAAATCACATTACCGATCAGATATTGATTCACCCCCCCCTCTCAGTATCTGTGGGAACCCTAACATTACTGTCAGGAATTGCAGAAGATTTTCACTAAGGACATGGATGGTTTTGAAGCTGGATGATCGCTGGCTGGGTTGGTGGTTCTTCTCTGGGGCCTCGAGGCTCCGGTTCTCTTTGTAATTCTTGTGACTGATTTTCAATAAAGTTTTTACCCTTTTTGTCTAGTTAGTTTATTTTACATTTGCATATCATAGCTAAAACATTTCAATCTTGAATCTCCATAAGGCATCCATAGTGCAAAAAGCTGCTGAGAGCTACACTAATTTGGAACTTGGAGAGGAGAGGAACAAGGGAGAAGGAGCTACGAGCATGGTAGAAGGCATTTGGAGATGCCTTGTTGTGTTTGCTTTCATAGTTAAATACTTCATTATGTTTTTAGTGTCTCTCTTGGTATGCCTGCTTAGACTAGTTTTTGGTTGATTAACACTAACTCTTCTTTGTTTCTTGTGTTTCTTATGTGTTATACAACCACAGGTTTTAGGCTAACATAACCCCTTTTTGCAGAGCATCACCCTCTACCTGGAAGGTTCCTGCAGGTCTGCCATCTCCATTAGATTCACCCATCTGCAAAATCTTGAGGGAGGTTGTTCAAAACTGGTTCCCCAGAACAAGCCCAAAAATATATTAATCTTTTGGATAGTTGGAGATCTGGTGTTAATAATGCTAGACCTCAGATATATGATGATAGATTTCAGATACCGAAATCTTTGCATCCTTCCAAACCCACAGAGTCTAAACTGAATTTGGATATAAAACCTAAATCAGGAAATAAGATTACACTGGAAATCATTGACAGTTTGGTGGAGAGGCTTCAACAAACATGCAAGACTTTCAGGGTTTTTGCTAGTTGGTGTGGACTCGGGGTCCCGATAGAGGTCATCGTGGATTGGTTTAAATCTTCCTTCAACCGGATAGTGAGTATTGCTATCTTGTCTGAAGGCTTTCTTGATTGCGAAAATGTCAAGCTTAAGAATGAATTCCTAACAGGTAAATCTCTGACTTTTAAAGGATATGATTTTGAATTTTTAGATTGGCAACCTACTTTCAATCCATGAAAATTAGAATCATTTAAAGTAGATAGACGGGTTTTGATCCCTAACTTACTAGTAGAATTAATGGATAAAGAAATTATAAGGAAAATAGGTAATCAGTTAAGAAAATTCCTAGAGATTAGTGATAAAGGACGAATGTATTCAGATTGTGTAATGATAGTTAATAAGGATATTAATGTTAATCCATTCAGCCCCATTGAAATTAGAACTAGGGAGTCCTCTCTCTTAATTTATCCTGAAATCTATAGAGGGGTTTTAGATTTAGCAGATAAACTAGTCTCGGTGGTTATGCCCTCTCGTAAGACCCTATGGAAGACCCAAAGCTTGATATTTGTTTCAATGCGGAAAAGGGTGGGTTTGTAATTATGGATAGTTTCCCTCTGGCAAAGCATTCTGATGAGGTAGAGGAAGGATAAATTGTGGGAGATCAGAGCACTACTGAGGGGGTCAATTCTTCTCCCTTGCTATCTCATGTTAACTAAAGGACCATTATGACGGATGGTGAGGGAAATGATATTGACACAAAGGAGGGGAAGAGAATTTGTGCTCTAGTGGAAGAAGGAAAAGAAAGGTTCAAAGATTTATCTATAGATAATAGGGATGTACTCAGTCATGAAAGTGCTCACCGAGATTCTTCTCTGGTGGGGGATTTGGTTCCTATTCCTAATTAGGATTTTGGTGCAAAATCCTTGGGAAGTCAAGAAGCAGTTAGTTCACCCCAACAAAATGTGATGGTGGCTCCCGACCGATTGGAAGAGGATGAACAAGTGGAGGAATTGGATCATAAAGAATTGGAAGTGAATTGCATTATCAACTATTTATGTGACTTAGTTACTGAGAACATCTTGGATAATTTATTTGATGAAATAGTTGATACAAAAGAGGTAGATTTATAAAAAAAGGCTTTTAATGAAAGGAATTACGAATTCTATTGATCCTCCAAAGGTCATGGAAATGGAAGCCCTTATAGTGGAATTAAATGACAAAGAAAATGGTGATACTTTTGATGCCTTAGGTATTGAACAATGGGATGGGGAAAAGGATACACCTGACTATGCAAAACATTGTAAGAAGAGGGGTAGGAAGCCCCTGAGTTAAGAGCTAATGATGGAGTAGTTGAGGGTCAGGTTAAACTTACGGATATGTTCCATTTTGGGAAGGGGAAGGTCCTTCCCACAACATCATGAAAGTTTTATCATGGAATGTTAGGGGCTTAAATGTCCCTAACAAGTAGTGGATTGTTAAACGTTGCCTTTCTACCTCTAGTTATGATCTAGTTATGTTACAGGAAACCAAACTAGAGAAAAATGATTTAGCCTCTTTTGGGAAATGATTAGGCTTCAGACATATTACAAGAGTACTAGCCATCGAAGCCTCTAGGGGTCTGGCTATGATTTAGGATCCTTGCAATATTGGTTTCTCATTATTAGAATTTCATGACAATTGGCTCAGTGGCAGAGTCACCAGTTTTAAACATAAACTTGACTTTCTTATTATGAATGTTTATGGACCAACGCAGAATAAGGACAAAAGAAGGGTTTGGAAGGAAATTGAGGAATTCATAAGTAGTACCCAGGAACAAACTTGTATCATAGGAGGTGACTTCAATGCTATTACTAATCAATCTAAGAAACGAGGAGGCAAAGGCAAAACCTCTAGAGCTACTTTAGATTTTGTAGATTGGATTCATCGTAGTGGCTTGGTAGAGATTAACATGGTTAAGGATGCCTTTCCTGGAATAATAGAAGGTTGGGTTTTAGTAATATTTTAGAGAAATTAGATAGATTCTTTTTATCAAGCGGTCTCATCAATTTCCCTTATACCTTAGAAGCCTCAATCTTACCTTTTTCGGGTTCGGATCATTTCCCAATTCAACTTAACATTATTTTGGACTCAGGACCGAGAAGATGTCCTTTCAAATTTGAATAAATGTGGTTAAAAGATAATAATATTCTTCGGCTTTTAGAGGTTTGGTGGAAGGAAGCAGAAGTCTTTGGGTCCAAGATCTTTAAGGTAGTCAATAAGCTTATGATAATCAAGAAGAAGCTCATTATATGGAATAGGGAACACTTCAGGAATATATTTGACAAGAAATCACAGGTGGAAGCAGAGTTAGTGGAAGTAAATAAAGCAGTTATGTTGAGGGGGATGGATGAAGCTCTGTTTCTTAGAGAAAAGGAATTACTTCTTGAACAAGAAAACATTCTAGCAAAAGAGGAGGTCATTGGAAACAAAAATCTAGGGAAACTTGGCTAGATGAGGGAGATAAGAAAATTAAATTCTTTCATAATAGTGTCAAACTTAGGAGAGTCATTAACAAAATCTCTAAGATTAAGATCAACAATGGCTCAAAGGTGGAAGATCCCAAGCTTATCTCCAAGGAAGCAATAGATTTTTTTTCGAATATCCTCAACATAGATTTGAGTCTTCACCATTCAGAACAAGATAAGATTATGTAATTTGTACCCAAATTACTCAGTAAGGAACATACCCATGGTCTTACTGCAAAATTTTCTTTATCAATAGTAGAAGCAGCGCTAATGCAAATGAATCCAGAGAAATCCCATGGTTTAGATGGCTTTCCAACTGGCTTTTTTCAGAAATGTTGGTCCTTCATAGGGGAGGAGGTGATGGGTGTTCTTGAAGGTATGAGGAATTCAGGTAACATTCTTAGAGAAATCAACAATATTTTCTTGGCCCTCATCTCGAAGAAGGAAAAGCCTAACTATTTTGATGAGTTCATACCAATTGCACTATGTAACACCATCTATAAGTTTTTTACCAAGACCTTAGCTAATAGGCTTCAGAAACTCCTTCCTCTTTTTATTAGTGAGGAACAAACGGGTTTTGTTCCGGGAAGGTCTATTTATGATGGAGTCATAATAGCTCAGGAGGCCATACATTCTATCCAAAAGAATGGAACCCTTAGCATGCTTTTAAAAATAGACATCGGAAAGGCCTATGACAACTGAGATTCATGTGTAAATGCCTATAAGCCTTTGGGTTCCCCTCTTTGCGGATTATTTGATATTTGAATGCATTTCGATGCCTAAATTCTTGGTGTTAGTCAATGGTACTATAGAGGTTTTTAGCTCATCCAGGGGTCTAAGACAAGGAGATCCTATATCCCCTTTCCTTTTCATCATCATGGAGGAATCACTAGGCATAGCAATTTCTAGAGCTAGGGAAAACAATCAGATCTCAGGAATAAGGATAACTAGCAACTTATATCCAACAACGCACCACCAATTTGTGGATGATACTATGCTTTATGGGCTTAGTAATATAGGGGAAGTCAGAGCTTATAAGCAGATCCTAGATTCTTACTCTAAGGCTTCAGAACAAGAAATTAATCCGACTAAATCTGAGGTCTTCTTTGTCAACACTAGGGAATGCTTACAAAAAGATATTTTCAAAGTTTTGAATTTTAATATGGGTAGGCTCCCCTACAAATGTCTAGGTTTTCCCTTGGATAAGGGTAATGGATCTTCAAAGTTAAATCGGTTTTGGAATCAATGCCAATCTATCAGTTATCATGCATTAACCTTCCACTGTCCAAAAATGAAGAGTTGAGTAAACATCTTAGGTCTTTCTTCTGGCAGGGTACTAGGGATAAGAAGAAGATCTCGCTCATGGCTTGGGATAAGATCTGTAGGCTATGGTCGAAAGGTGGCATAGGGATTAAGAACATTAAGGATCAGAGTAGAGAGGTAGGGGTAAAATTAGTTTGGAGAATGTTTATATTTCCTTGCCTCAAGTGGGCTCAGATTTTATTCCACAAATATCTCAATGGTAGGGACCATACTAGCATCTTTAGTTATATTTCTCCTCTGAAATGATCTCCCATTTGGAACTTTATGCTCGACTATAGAAAAATAATCTTAGATAAGTTAACATGGAACTTGGGTAACAATGAAGAAGCTCTCTTCTAGACAGATTCTTGGGGAGGATTCAAGCCAGTACATAAGAGTGCTAATCTAGAGACTACTAAAGCAATGCTTGAATCCACTCGGGGTAGGTATGTCGGGGATTACATAATGCCAATTGATAGGGATATAGCTAAGGGTTGGGAGTGGAAATCCCTGGATCATTTGGATATCCCAGAGATGGAGAAACTTAAGCTTCAAGACATCATGAAGAACAGGAAGGTCTCCTTCAACTTGGGACAAATACTCTTGTTTGGGACGGATCGAAATCAGGAGAATACACCCCTAAAGATGGTTATAATATTCTTCTTAGTCAACAACTCTCCTTCCGCACTTATGTCCCCTTAGTTTTGTGTTGGGACAAGACGTGTCTGCCAAAGGTAGGGCTGTTCTCTTGGTTTTCCCTCCAAAATAAGATTCTTACTGCGGATAGATTCAGGAAGATAGGCTTTGAGGGTCCCAACAAATGCCCTTTATGTGAGAAGGTAGAAGAAGATAAGGAGCATATCCTCCTCAATTGTAATTATGCCTCTCGATGTTGGCTATGGTTATGTAACAAATTAGGAGGGAGCTCTAGTTTCCCTAATTCCATTCTTGGTATGTTTCAGGCATGGCCCACTCTTCATCAACTTTCCCTTTTTGGAGGTCTATGGAAAGTGGCCCCTTTCGTGGTAATTTGGGAGCTCTGGAAGGAATGCAATAAGAGACTCTTTAAGGAAAAGAAAATGGACTGGCTTCAACTGGTGAATAAAATTGAGGCCTTCATAGCAGAAACTCTTAACATTAGGACATCTAAATTTCCTAGTAAACTTTCTGAGATGACATACTGGGATGAGAAAATGAGAGGAAGGTGGTGAGGTCTAAAGATTCCCCCCTTTGTAGGATTGAGAAACTCTAATAAAAAGGAGTTAAGAGAGGCTTGTAAATGGAAGGTCCCAAAGAAGGGTTGGGCTAAGCTTAACTTCGATGGAGTATCTCGTGGGAATCTGGGTCCAACAGGGATAGGATGTTGTTTGCATGATGATGTTGGGAGAGAATTAGCTAAGCCTGCCAAGCTTAGATAGGTATTGAATCCAATAATAAAGCATAACTTTTAACTTTAGTTGAAGGCCTTCTCTTATGTCAAAACATGGGTATTAGCAAGCTTTCCATAGAAGGGGACTCGACTATTATTATCAGTGCCCTAAGAAAGGGCTTTCTTCCTATTTGGAAGCTAAATGCCATTTTATCAAGAGTTCTAAGCCTTCTAAAGGTTTTCAATAAATCCACCTTCAATCATATCCACAGAGAAGGAAACTCCAGGGCTGATGAATTAGCCAATGCAAGGGCATATGGGCGATTTCTAAGTTAGGATAGGTCCCTTCTAATAGTCCTAAGAGCTTATTTTCGGGATTAGATTTCCTAGCTTAACTGTTCTTCGTTACTTAGGATCTTGGTACCTCTTTGGGGTTTTTTCTGCGAGCCATGCTACCCCCTTTAGAATGAAGATTGGCATGTCAGGGTTTGATGGTGAGGGTTGGGCTTAAGATAGTAGAGAAAAAATTCTTTGTATTAGATGACTGTCCCAAATCCAACTCTGAGATCTTTGTTGTGTTTATAGTCTAAATTCTCCTTATAAACAGGGATAAGCTGGATTTAAGAGATCTATGTAGGGTCCTCTACATTATTTTTTGATTGTGTGTATTTGTCTTGGTCTGGGATTAATACCCATAGATTCATTTGTATGTATATATACATACATGTATATATATATATATATATGTATACTTATATACATAAATATATATATATATATATATATATATATATATATATATATATGTATATAAGTATACATATATGTATATATATGTATACTTATATACATACATGCATACATATATATACACATATATACATATATGTATATATATATGTGTATATACATATATACATTTATATATATGTATATATACATATTGATGCTCTTCAAAAAGGGTTAGAAAATCTGTTCGATGACAACACACACACAAGAACAAAACGTTAGTGTTAGCAACAAAAAAATGTCCTAAACAAGCATATCAAAAGAGATACCAAAAGCATGAGAGAATACTTAACTAGGAAAGTAAATATGGTGAGACATCTCCAAATGCCTCCTAGCATGCTCTTAGCTCCTTTTCCTTTGTTCCTCTCCTCTCCAAGTTCCAAACTAGTGTAGCTCTCAACAACTTTTTGCACTATGGATGCTTATGGAGGTTTGAGATTGAGGTATTTACTCTAAGTGTGAATAAAAAGCTAATACTAAATGTTATGATGCTAAAATGATTTTTTTTAAACCAAAATGACAAGATATTAGTGATTTATGCTAAATGCTCTCTAAAATTCTCTATAACTTAGATGCATACAAGTTTTCAGGATCTGGATTATGAAGAAATGGGCTCTATTTATAGGAAAAATGGAGCAATGGATGGTTGAGATTACTCTTCTCTATAACTTAGATGCATACAAGTTTTCAGGATCTGGATTATGAAGAAATGGGCCCTATTTATAGGAAAAATGGAGCAATGGATGGTTGAGATTGAGTAATCTCAACAAGGGTCAGGATTGAATGATATTCAATCCATGTGATGGATTTCAACTCAATCCTAGGATGACAAGTGTCCATGTGAGATAGGTTGAGAGGAGATGGAATAAGCATTAAATGCTTGACATGACCTGAGAGTTAACTTGGGAGTTAAGGTCAAGGTTAGGTTGAATGAATAAAATCTTTATTCAAAGAATAAAGCTTTTATCCAATGGATAAACTCTTGTGCAAAGGTAAAAGGGATAACCATGGTCAAAGCAATAAATGCTTGAGGAGACACATGAGTGCAAGTTGAATTAACCATAAATGGTTATGTAAGAGCCATTAGTGGTCTTGGAAGACTTTGGAGGTTAAATTGTTGAACACACAAAGCATTTAATGTTTTTCAAAGACTTTGAAGTCTTTGAGAAGTGACTTCAAGTTGCTTAGGAATGTGACAATAATTAGGGGATGAATTAGGTTAATCAGGAAGGGTTTAGAAGAATCTAGAAGGGGGTTTTAGGAATGCAAGTGGATTTGGTGGGTGAGAGAAAATAAATTTTTTATTTAAAATAAATTAATTTATTTCAATAAATGTGTGCAAGTTGCATTTGTAGGAAAATGCAAGTGGGGGGGGATAAATGATTTAAATAAATGTTTTATTTAATTTATTTAAAAGAGGAAAAAGAGGATTAAATGAAATAAATATGATTTATTTATTTAATTGATTGTGAATTTGGTTTAATGAATTAATTAAAATAAATCGAATAATTTATTTAATTAATAGAAGAATGTTTGAAGATGAATTAATTAAATATTAATTTAATTAACTGATGGCTTAGTGGATTTTTAATCAAATAAATACGAAATATTTATTTAATTAAAATGGACAAATTTATGTGACTACATTTGCCCCTTTTTGAGACGGTGTGGTTTATCGCGTCGTTTCAAAGAAAGAAAAATAAGTGTGAAGAAAATGCCCCATAAAATATTAATTTTAATGGGTGGTATGCCCCTCGAGGGATGGGCCGAGAAATTTCAAAAAATCGGGCGATCTCTCGAAAAAGAATGAAAATTGGCAGGGTGATAGAAGAGAAGAAGTTAGCAATACTGGTGAAAAATATAAGTATTTATTGAGAAAATGAAGAAATGGGAGGCTCGGGAAGTTCACGGGGACCACGACGGTGAGCGGGGGAAAGTCACGGTGAGCGGGGGAAAGTTACGGTGACGGCGAAAGGGTTTATATGGGGAGAAAGGGGTGAAAACAGACTCATTTGTAACCGCGACCATAGTGAAATTATAGCTCTGATAGTGACATTTTGGAGGAGCAAACAGCAGTCAGGATGCCGGTACCATTAGCAGAGCATCGATTTGAGCGAGTCCAACGATTCCAGCAGCCAGACGACTACGGACCAGCAGTATGCAAATTTGAAAATTTGAATTTTATGCATTTTTTATGTGTTTTTTGCTGAGTCCAAGTTGAGTCGAGACAGTTTCAGCGCTTTTGTCCGACGAATTGGTGCTATTGTGCCGCAATGATGCTATTGTGTAGTGTTTTGAGCGCTTTTGTTAGTTTTAGCGCATTTGCCTAGCTGTTTTAGCGCTTTCGCTTGTTTAGTGCTTTTGTATGATTGATTGAGCGCGTTTGCTATGAAGTAGCGCTTTTGCATAGTCAATGTAGCGCATTGTTGTTTGAGCACTAATGCCTAGTTGGTTGAGCGCTTTTGATGCCAAGCAATGCTAGTGCCTAGATGTTGTAGTGTTGTTGTAGTTTAAGCGCTGTGGGATAGAAGATTGAGTGCTTTTGTTAGGCGATTAGCGCTTTTGGATGGAATGAGTGCTTTTGTCTAGAAAAATAGATGCCCAAGTGTTTAAACAGAGGATCTCCGGATATCAATGATGGATGGATGAAGATGTGAAGTGAGACTTAGGTCATTAGGATAAATCTCTGTTGAAGTCTAGGTGTGCCATGATTGCTTACCTGTTAAGACCCGAAGATACTTGATCAAAGTATCTGTTGATAGTCTAGGCTTAAAGTTTTGATCAAAGTATCTGTTGATAGTCTAGGTTTAAACTTTAGAAAGTTTGAAACAAAACAACTAATGATGGTGGTTGATGCACTTGTGTAGGAGGATCTGCGCGTCTTACAGCTGCACGAGAGACATCTCGCTACATAGGGGTTGCATGATCGGCTGACAGAGGCCGAGATTGATTACATTGCAGTGATTGGGTTGTACGACATTATGCATATGCCCATAATTCAGATGAATCACAGTCTGATGACAGCCTTGGTAGAGAGCTGACATAGTGAGATGCACGTTTCACTTGGCGCAGGGGGAGATGACGGTGACACTAGAGGATGTATGACGCATCCTGCATATTCCTGTATGGGAGCTGGTCACCTATGACAGAGCGTGGGGTACCTTGGTGGTACAGAGTTTTTTCGATGAGGATGTCTATATTGATGATGGCTCCATAGCCTGGGAGGATATCGTTGCTTTGTACGAGCCATTACCAGCAATGTTGTCGGGGATTGTTGGGGGGCTACTGTGTCCTAATAGACGATCACATGGTCTAGCCATTGGTTGGGGGCAAGTTATTGAGCAGATGATGACAGAGGGGACCCGATTTGCCTAGGGACCGTGCATGTTAGCGCACCTGTATTAGGAGTTGCATGAGGTGGTGTACCGTGGGAGGGGCTCCTGGGCAGTGGGAGTGACATTGCTGCATATGTGGGCATGGGAGTACTTACCAGTTACTCGACCAGTGAGTCTTAGATTTTGGGCAGTTGACCAGCCCTATGTGTTTATGTATAGCGGTATGATGAGTCAGCCCCACCTGAGGAAGTTAGAGTGGTGGCGGCGGGCGCTAGATGACATGGATGCAGTTATTTGGAGACCGTATATAGAGTGCGAGCCCTGGGAGGATGATGCAAAGGCATTGTCGTATGTATTTATGACCCAATTCCTCATCGGGAGGACATGCTACCATGTAGAGAGACAGGTGCCGGGCAGAGTTATGAAACAGTTTGGATGACAGCAGGGAGTGCCTAGGGGATCAGGGGAGTATGCTAGGGTGGTACGAAAGAGATGCATGGGGACCAGTACTACCCTATGATCAGGCATTAGCGGAGTTTCGGATGTTACAAGCAAGGCCATGGGATATACGACCGAGGGTGGTAGATGTAGGGGTATCAGAGGAGTATACGCAGTATATGGCGGCTCATCCGATTCCGCGGATATCAGATTCGACAGAGCCGATTCTCGATTTTGAGGAGGAGAGGGGACGGAGATGGAGGAGGAGAGGAGGTCGAGGACCGATGGTAGATGGGGGAGGTAGAGGGGATGGTGGTGATGGAGGAGGTGGTGATGGAGGAGGAGGAGGAGGTGGTGATAGAGGAGGGGATGGTGGGGGTGGTGGATTTGGAGGTGGAGGTGGCAGTGGTGGTCGGGTGCAACGGAGAGGGAGAGGCGGTTTGCCGTTGTGGATATCATAGGGACCTTTGATGCAGGGAGGAGTTAGGTTGGGTGGGAGAGGTATGGGGGAGAGAGAGGTACTGATGGATAGAGGGGAGGGAGCCACTAGAGAGGGAGCTACAAGTGAGGCACCTATGGATACAGGGGAGGGAGCGACAGGGGGTGGTGATCTTCAGGATCATCTGATATTACATTTGTAGACTCGACTGACAACATTCGAGACACAGGTGGAGGATTTGGAGGCAGAGGTTGCAGCTAGAGATGTGCAGCTATTTGCACAAGAGTCGAAGCTAACTGTAGTGCTGCGGGAGAGGGATGGTGCGGTGGAGAGATTAGCAAAGCTACAGGAGAGAGTCCGGGTTGGAGTAGGAGTATAGGGTCCTACTGGGGAGGTGATGAGGGAGATCCGACGAGCATAGGCTGAGATAGAGTATTGGCGGGGATTATATGAGCAGGTGGTGCCAGCTAGTCAGCGAGCACTAACCTATTCACAGATGCGGCAAGCCAGATCAGAGCGGTCTCAGAGGATGCAAAGCAGTGGGGGTGTGATGGGTCCTCTATGGAGAGATAGGTCAGGGGGTGTAGGAGCTAGTGGGGGTTTGATGGGGCCTCCATGGAGAGATAGATTAGGTGGTACAAGGACTAGTGGGGGAGGAGGTGGTGATGGTGGGGCAGCATCTGGTTAGAGTGGCATCTGAGAGAGTATGTTGCATGCATGTATTTATATTGTTATTTTGGACTATGTCTTGGATGGCTCTTTGTAGCCAATTTTGTAGACTTCATTGTACTCTGATACATGAGATGATATATATGAGGAGATCCCATATTTTGATGATATGCATTTTGATATGTATGGAGTTTATGCTTAGATGGATACTTGTACTTTTCTATATGTATGTGTTTATGAGATGATTCCTATATGCATGTTTTATGATGATTTATTCTTACATGATGTCTATATGCATGTTGTATGATGTTGGATGCTAATATGTGGATGCAGGTATATATATGCATGCATTTTGATGTTTTGGGACATAATGCTGGATGTATGCAATGCCATGATGTATATGTATGCATAATAAAATGATGATTTATGATGGTATAGATAGTAGTTTCATTCTTTATATTAGCACAATGATGGGATAATGATATGCAATGATGTTAATGTAATGCTTTTGAATGAATTATTTATTTATGTATATGTATCTAGATGGTTTAAAAATGAATGTATATGTGGATAAACAAAATGTAAAGTACAAATGTTTAAATGATGATTTCTAAATGAATGCCTATGTAAAATGGTTAAATGTCAAAATAGGATGAAAAAATGATAATGTGATGATAATGCAACTCATGAATAACTGCATCTGAATGCAATAAAGAGGGATAATGAATGCAATCTAATGAATCCTAAGTGAGATAAAATGGATGAATGAATGCACTTTAACTAATGAATAGATAAATGAATGTATGCAATTATGAAAACCTAAACAAAATGTATGATACATAAGTGTGGAAATGATGATAAATGATGATCACTAATGGATGTTTAAATGAATGTATGAGTAATGGTTAATCATGGTAGGAAATGCAAAATAAGGATAATTATCTATGCAAGTGAATCTAAATGTCATGAGTGTAATAATGAAATGATATAATGATACTAATGCAAGTAAATGAGAATGAACTATATGGGGTAAGTGCAACTAAATGATATTAAATGCACGCTAATGAATGGCTAAAGAATAATGCAAATGTAACTAAAATGTAATGAAATGATGATGGGATGATGATAGATGAATGCAAGGTATTGTAGACTTTGCATGATGCACTTGATGATGTATCAGAGTACTCTGTCGCGATTGTATCTAAAAACCAGCTCAATTTTCACATAACGGCTCATTTTTAACTTTGTTCACACTTTGCATGCAAAATTATGTAAATAAATGAGTAAATGGATGGACAGTATGCAACGGAATGCAATATAAATAGATGAGATGAAATGACGATCCATAGTGCTTTATTTTTCATCATCGAGCTTTAAAATGTTGTAAGAAAATACAAGCAACTTGACATAATGATTCAAGATGACCTCAGTATTCCTTACATGGATTTTGATATAGCAAGCTAATACAAACAACTTGATATAATGGGTCAAGTTGACCTGAGTATTGCTTGCGGAATAGACAAGGATCATCTCCTTTCATGCATGACTTGGATCGTCCTCCTTGATCTTGGGCTGATCATATCCTAAGACAAGTTCATACCGTAATAAGAGACAAAAACCTTTATCCAATTTGGATGAGGTAGGAGGAACCAAAGAAAGAGCATTGGATCGGTAAGCAAATAGCATACATAAAGAATAAAGAATATGGATCCTTGGTAATGGTTCATGCTCATATGTTAGAGGTATATACTGTAGTCAGCAAGCCGTAGTGATCTATGACTGCATTTTGCATAAGTTCACGTAGCTTAGTGAACTTCCCACATAGACACCATTAGTACATGCCCCAGAACTTCATCAGAATAATGCACCGAAGATACACAAACAATGCTGTAGGAACCTGATATATATAAACAAATGAATAACTGACAAATCAACCAAGTATTTGATAGCTTAAACAGAATTTTCTTGTCAAAGAAAATGTCATCTTGTCTTTGGTTTGGTAAGGAAGGATGCATCCTTGTTGAAGACAGTTTGAGTGTTGATGCTGATTGTTTGGTCGATTTGGGAAGTGATCATCGTGTGAGTATTTTTCAATACTTGTTTGGTATCTGCTCAGATGAGTATGTACAATGTGTCTGCCATGTGTTTGTTTGTTTTGATGTTTTCCGATGTTTTGGATTTGGTGAGATAGTTTTGAATGAAGAATAAATGAATCACAAGTAATGCATAATCCACTTCCATCAAAATAGGTTAAGGATATTGCCCCCAGTTTTAGGCATGACTCTGAAAAAGCGGGATACAAGACACATGAAGTACTATCCTTAATTGCAAATCAATGACAAGCCATGGTTTGGATGGATGGACGAGTGAATGAAATGAATGTGATCGCAACAAGTCTGAAAGATAATGGAGCCATAGCCTTTTATGAGTGGTGCCTGTTTGCCAAGTTTTCACCATCGTAGTTACCCAAGGTGCCACCAGAGTGGTTGCTCACCGTTTGGATGCAAGACTTTTCTTTACTTATTTGGATGATTTTGTATTTTCTTCAGGACATTTTTCTGAATGTTTTTGGTGTTTTTCTTATATGTATGGGAGCTTGATGCTCTATGCAGCTTATGTATAAAACCATTTGAGGTGCATGTTGTTGATCGGATCTGCTACTGGTTCTCCTTCTGATGTAGCCAACTGATATGCCCCAGACCCAAATACAACACTGATAACATATGGACCCAGCCAGTTTGATTCAAGCTTTCCCTGATGTTCGCGGTTGGGTTGGTTATGAGGATTTTCTCAAAGAACAAGATCACCTACCTCAAATGTACGAGGTCTAACTCGATGATTATAGCTTCTGCTCTTGCACTGCTGATAGGCCTTGAGGTGATTGTATGTAGCTTGTCGTTTCTCATCAAGTAGCTCTAAGTCTTGGAGACGGGATACTCTGTATGCCTCATCATAGATGAGATTGTGCAAGGAAATCCGTAGTGATGGTATCTCGACCTCGATAGGTAAAATAGCTTCTGCACCATAGACCAATGAGTAGGGAGTTGCACCTGTAGGGGTTCGAATGCTAGTTCGATAGGCCCATAGTGTTGGATTCAATTGAACGTGCCAATCATGACCAACATCATTGACTATCTTCGTTAGGATTCTCAATATCTTCTTGTTTGATGCTTCAGCCTGACCATTGCCTTGTGGGTAATAGGGAGTGGAAAAGCAGTGTTGGATGTGAAATTTCTCACAGAGTTCACGTACATCCTGATTTTTGAAAGGAAGACCGTTATCTGTGATGATGGACATGGGTACACCATACCGACAGATGATGTAATTGAGGATGAATGAGGTGATCTGCTTGCCAGTGACTTGGGTAAGTGGAACAACTTCGATCCACTTTGTGAAGTATTCGGTGGCGGTAATAATGAATTTGTGACCGTTGGATGAAGATGGATGAATTTTACCCACAAGGTCAAAATCCCATTGACAAAAAGGCTATGGTGTTGTGATTGGTTGCAATTCCTGTGCTGGTGCATGTATCAGGTCTCCATGAACATGGCATTTCTTGCACTTTCTGACAAAGTAGTAGGAGTCTTTTTCCATAGATGGCCAATAGTATCCAGTGTGCAAGAGTTTCTTAGCTAGTGATGAACCGCTTGCATGAGTTCCACAAATTCCTTCATGTACCTCTTCCAAGGCCTTTGTTATCTTATCCTATTCAGGACATCAAAGGAGAGTACCATCAAGACTACGTCGGTATAGGGTTTCAGCAATAATGGTATATCGCTCGGTTTGGTGAATGAAGGTTTTACGTTGGTTATTCGATTGGTTAGGAGGAAGTGTGTGATTGCGGAGATAGGTGTAGAACTCACGATACCATGGGGATTCAGAACCGATAAGGTGACATATCATCTCGGATTCGGGGATATCATAAGTGGGGATCCAAAGCTGTTCTACTAAGAACTCGTAGCGTGTTGAATTTTGTGGAAGATCTAGGAGAGATGCAATGGTAGCCATAGCGTCAGCAACTCGATTCTGATCTCTTGGTATCTGCTCAAAGGTGATAGTAGTGAATGATGCCTTTAATTTGTCCACCATTTATTTGTACGACATGAGTTTGTCATCTTTAGTATGATATTCATCAGTTGCTTGTCGAATGACTAGTTGGGAGTCACCATATACTTGTAGTTCTTGTAATTTCCATTGTATGGCTAGCCTGAGTCCTGTGATCAAGGCCTCATACTCTGCTATGTTGTTTGTGCATGGAAATGTGAGCCTGTAAGACTTCGGGATGCTGTCACCTTGAGGTGTGATAAATAGGATGCCTGCCCCTGAGCCATGCCTAGTGTATGAACCATCAAAGTATAGTTTCCATGGTTGTGCTATTGTGATCATGAATATCTCTTCATCTGGAAAATTGGAAATGAGAGGATGATCGCCTATGAGTGGTGCATCAACCAACTGATCTACAATTACTTGTCCTTTGATAGCTTTATGGTCCACATACTCGATGTCAAATTCACTTAGAATCATCACCCATTTAGCCAAGTGGCCTGTTAATGCTGCTTTGCTGAGTAAATATTCGAGTGGATCGATCTTTGCAATTAACTGTACTTTATGTGTCATCAAATAGTGCCTCAGTTTAGTTGCTGCCAAGATTACTGCTAGGCAAGCTCGCTCAATAGGTGTGTAGTTGAGTTCATAGCCAACTAGTGTGCGAGAAATGTAGTAAACAACGCATTCTTTCCCTTCTGCATTGTGTTGTGCCAATAGTACACCCAATGCTATACTTGTTGCTGATATATAGAGTAACAGAGGTATGCTTGGATTTGGTGGGATCAGCAATGGTGTATTCATGAGATAGTCTTTAAGCATCTGGAATGTTTGCTGGCATCTGGTGTCCCATTGAAAGCGGATATTTTTGTGTAGCAGGTGTGTAAATGGGTGACACTTATCTACCAGTTGTGCAATGAATTTTCAGATAGATTGAAGTCATCCTTGTAATGTCCTTAGCTGACTGATGTTTTTTGGAGGTGGCATGTCCATGATTGCTTTGACCTTTGTTGGATCGACCTCAATACCTTTGCTTGAGACGATATGTCCTAGAAGATTCCCTGAGGTTACTCTAAAGACATATTTCTTTGGGTTGAGCCGAACATGATATTGTTCCAGCCTATCAAAGATTTTCGCCAATATGTGTAGATGACCTTCTCTTGTGAGTGATTTTTCCAATAAGTCATCAACATAATCTTCCATTATGGTATGCATCATGTCATTGAAGATGGTGGTCATTTCTCGTTGATAGGTCACTCCTGCATTCTTGAGACCGAAAGGCATTACATTCCAGCAGTATGTGCCCCATGGACATGTGAAGGCTATCTTATGTTGATCTTCTGGTGCGATATTTATCTGATTGTATCTTGAAAAGCCATCCATGAGTGAAAGCATGGCATGTCCTGCTGTTAGGTCTACTATGATGTCGATATTTGGTAGGGGGAAGTCATCTTTAGGACATGCCTTGTTCAGATCTCTGAAGTCAGTACAGATACAGATGCCCCCATTTGGTTTGCCGACAGGCACAATATTAGATATCCAATTTGCATAATCAATTGGTCTAATAAAACCAACATCTAGGAGTTTCTTGAGTTCTGCTTTGACTAGTACTGCAATCTGAGGATGCATCTTACAAAGCTTCTACTTGACAGGTTTGGTTCCTTCTACTACGGTGAGGTGATGCATGACTAAATCAAGATCCAGCCCAGGCATGTCTGCATATGACCATGCAAAGTTGATCTGACGCTTCTGGAAGAACTCTACAAATTTAGGTTGTTCCTCTGGAGTTAGAAGAGATGCCAGATGTATGCGGTGAGGAGTTTCAGGAGTCCCCACGTTGTATTCTTTTGTTTCCTCAATGAGAATCGTTGATCGTTCCTGTTGTGTACTAGCAGGGAGAATGTCAAACCTTTCATCCTCCGACGCCTCAGAGAGGTTTTCACCATTGGATACGCTCTTTCTTTTTACTTTTGTTGGATCAAATAGTGCCACGATGTGGTTTTCACTGGAAGATCCATGTTTTATTGTTATATTTTTGCAGCTGAAAGGTTTGGCATTTGCCCCGAAGTATGCTGCACTATTAAGTTCTATGGTGAATCCGACTTTATGATCCCCGCTTGGAATGTTATCCCGTAGTTCCAAAAAGTTGATGATCGCCTCATCGTTTTGGAAAAGTTCAAGACATGGGGGATTATGTTGGTTCCATTCAATGAGTTCAGGATGGATAATGGGCATTACTTCATCTATTAGGTTAAGTTTGTTAGACGTGTCAGTGAGGGTCAAGACGTTGTGGTGAAGGTCATTGATGGTACTCTCCCTATCAGAATCAGCGTAGGATGGGATGTGGGGTCTGTGGAAGAAGTTTCCAGCTTAGGAACCCAAGAGGTCTTTATCTGTGCTTCTTCGTAAATAGGGATGTCTTTGCGGGGTGGAGGTAGTGATGTGTCTTCCTCATTTGAAGTATTAAGCTGGATGGAATCAAATTCCCATTCATGTGAGTTGGTCTCTGAGTCACTTTCCAGTATCCAATTACTATACCATACTGGGATGTCCTTTGAGTTAAAAACCGCAGGTGTGATCGGTTGATGTACCTGTGTAGATGAAATAATCGGTGCTGCAGGAAGGATTATAGGGATCAATGAATCTGATACGAGGAGTACTGGTAGGGTTGACTCTGCTACTTCTGCTAGAACTGCTGGTGTCATAGATACTGCTGTGGGTCACTTTCCAATATCCGATTACTATACCATACTGGGATGTCCTTTGAGTTAAAAACTGCAGGTGTGATCGGTTGATGTACCTGTGTAGATGAAATAATCGGTGCTACAAGAAGGATTATGGGGATCAATGAATCCGATATGAGGAATATTGGTAGTGTTGACTCTACTACTTCTGCTGGAACTGTTGGTGTCATAGATACTGCTGTGGGTTCTGATATAGTTACGGTTGCTAATGGTGCTATGGATGTTATTGCTGCTGCTGATGGGATCGCTGGTTTGATTGATGGGATGAAGGGTGTTGTAGATGGTTTTGCTGGGATTTTTAGCCTCAATGGGGGAGTTGCTATGGCGTTTGATGTTTCTTTTATAATCAGAGGTTACCTCTTTGTAATAGGCTGATATAGAGGTTGGCTGGGTTTTCCTTTGAATCTGAGCTTAGGAAGGATCTCCTTTTGAAAGCCTAGTCCTGTATTATCCTTGGGCTTTAATTCCGGCTGCAGTGGTTCATGTCTTCCTTGTTTGCAAGGTCCCAAAGCACTCTGACCATCATAACCCATTCTTTGCATAATGAGAAGGCCTTTGCCATACTGATCTGTGTGAAGCTTAGCTTGTGGAATATCGGTGGTGATGGGATCTTTATAGATCCATTCTGCTAAGTCCTCATCTCTGGTTTCTTCTTCTTGACTCTTTCCAAGGATGAAAGGCATTAAAGTACATGCTGGCTTGATCAATGGTTGTTGAAGTAATTGTTGAGGTTTACCATGTGTCCTAGGAGAAGTAGGCATTTGTCCCACACAAAAGAGTTGGCTCAAATTGTATTCCCTAGGACCTTCCTCTGCTATTTTCATCTTAAGCTTTTCTTTCTTTGGTATAGTGGTGTTTGAACTGGCAAGAGAGGATGGACTTATGTATGATGTGGAGGAGATGGCTTCTCTATTGTTAGGAATGGTAATCTCTGGTTGATGACTTATATTATGACAATATGCAAAGGGGTTTGCATCGCCCAGGATTGTGATCTCTACACCATTATGCAGGAACTTGATACACTGATGGTAGGTGGATGGAACGTCTTGCATGGCATGTATCCAAGGTCTTCCTAACAATAAATTATATGGCAGAGGAAGGTCCAGAACTTGATAGATGATGTGTTTCACCATAGGGCCCACTCGGATTGGTAGCATTACAATGCCTTTGGATGAATGCTCTGCATCATCATAGGCTTTGATTGTGATCTTCTTGTGGGGATCCACTGATTCAATTGCATATCCCAAAGCTGTGACTAATTGTAGAGTATAGATATTCAGGCTTGCTCCATTGTCGATCAATACTCGCTTGATCCTATGCTAGTTGATAAACCCTTCAATATGGAGTGAGGTGTTATGAGGTTGCTGGAAGGAGGAGTTGTCACTTTCTGAGAAAGTGAGACAAGGTGAGGATTTTAGATTTCTGACCATGGCTTGGAATTGATCTGTATTTAGGTTTGCAGGGACTGACGCCTCTTAGAGAGCTTGATCCAAGATTGTTTTATGGGATGGAGATAGGCACAATAGCTCTAAGATAGATATCAGTGCGGGCATTTTGTCTAACTGTTCCACAAGGTTATACTGCTTTGGGATAGATGGGGTGCCTTGTGGAGCTGCTTTTATGGTAATCTTGATGCGACATGTAACAACATTGCAAGTGGAGCTGGGATTTTTTATAGTAATAGTTGCAATTTGTTCACTGGCATCGTATAGGTGACTCATAGTATAATTATACGCGGCTTGTGTATAATTGGTGGTATCTGTGTTTCTCCCTGAAGTGGAAGGACCCCTTTGATCTTGTGATGGAAGTGGATTTTTAAACATGAGATGATCATTGTTTGTTGTTTTAGGGTCATGTCCTTTGATTTCAATTTCACCTCAGTCAATAAGATCTTGAATAAGATCTTTCAATCTGTGACAATTGCTTGTCTTATGTCCTTTCCCTTTATGGAAATCGCAATGCTCAGTATCCCTCCATTGGGAAGGTTTGACTTGAGGTTCATAATTTGATGTTTTGGGTAAGGTTACCAGATTTTGAGAAACCAGTTGACGTAATACTATTTCGATGGGTTCCCCTAAGGGAGTGTATGTTCACTTTGGTTTTTGTTGATGCGGTCTGGGTTCATCTTGAGATGTGATGTGGCCTTGATTTGGAGGAGCAACTGTGTTAGTCTGAGGTGGGGGATTCTGTCCTGCAAATCGAACTACAGGTTGTGCACTTTTGATAGTTCTTGCATCCACAACCCCGTCATTGACAACATTTTTGATTTTGTTGAAGCGTGGGCGAGGGCCATCCTTTGGCTCATTATAGATTTTGATAAGTCCTTTCTTGATGAGATCCCGCTCACATTTTAAGCCTTTGGTGATCATGTCATTGAAAGAGTCTGTGTCTTTTATGTCCAGGTGAAACTCCATTTCTTCGTTTAAGTTGGAAAATAATATTTCCACTAGTTCTTGTTCAGGTAACTGAAGAGAACGTCTGCTAGACATTTGAGGCCATCATTGCAGAAAGACTGAAAATAGTTCACCTGGTTTTTATTTAGTGTTACATAGATCAGCCATGGTGATATCACATTTAATGTTGTGAGAGTAATGTGCCAAGAATTTCTGGACTAACTCTTCAAATGTCCTAATGCCACCGGGTAATTGGGAAAACCATGATGTGGTTGTTCCTCCCAAGATTTGGGGAAAAAGTCGCATTAGGTATGTATCCTCGTATGCCACTTCGAGGCAAGCTGAATGGAATTCTCTAACATGATCACGGGGATCTCCTTTTCCTTTATACTTTTCGAACTTGGGTGTTTCAAACCCTCGTGGAAAAGGTGGCATATGAAGGTTCCTATCAAAGGGATAGGGACAAATGTCATTGAGTGAAAATTGATTAGTTTTCACACCACTATGAAGTTGTTGGGCGAGATTTTCGACTTGTTGCCGCAACATTTCTATTTCATTTGGAGGAGGAGGAGGTGGTGTATTACCTTGATGAAGGTTGTATCTGATGGGATCTTGACCTCTTTCTTCCTCATTGCGACTTTGTCATTCTGATGCTTGTCTTAGTTGTGCAACATCAAAGTCAGAGGGTAGATTTGCTCCTGCTTGAGCAAGTCTTAAAAAGTGAGCATCAACATTGCTCCTGAGTATCTCATCAAAAAGCCTATTGAAGAGAGGGTTGTGTTGCACCCTTTCTATTGCCACCAGAGTAGGAGTGCTTGGATTTTTATCATTTACGTTTCCTCCCAGGGCTTCTTGGAATTCATTAATATTGTCTTCCTCTTCTTCTTCAATTTCTATTTGTCTTGTTCTAGATCGGGTTTGAGCCATTTTGCTTACAAGTTTTTGTTGAAGCTGTGTGAAAATGATGATGAGTTGTTGATGGAATGAAAGATTTATGTTTGGTGAAATGCTTTGCATATGGATCCCTAGCACTAAAGGTAGATGTTACCAAAGTTCTTCCTTGAATTGCTTGTTGTGTTTGTTTTGACAAAGTTTGATGTGATAAGGTTTAGAGAGATCCGAGATGTGTTATAGACTCAACTACCTAGTAATGAAAGGATGCACTCATAAACTAGTTTTAACCTGCGTAGAAATGCCTCTTTGGATGAGTTTATCCTAGATGTAGAGACACTCTAAAAAGTGATGTTTTTGTGTTTGATTCAAGCAATTTTGAAAATAGAACTTAGGACAAAAACCTCTTGATGCTTTGAGAGTTGGAATGGATTGATGATATTTGAATATGATAATGGATGAAAAGTGAACTTCAATAAAAGCTTCGTGTTACATAAGGAACAAACTCTTCTTCTTCCCTCTTGGGGGTTGGTGGTTCTTCCCAAGCTACATTATATGTGATACAAATGTTAGGAAAGAAATCAGGATTGATTTTGCCTCCTTTGTTTTTGTGATAACTCAGAGCTCGATATTGCATAAAAGCTCTATGGTTTAATGACTTTTGATCAAATTCGTTTGATTTTCCTTGAAGATAAAGATGCATGTGACGTAAGAAGGCTCTATGAGAGACAAAGATTTCTCTATTAAGATAGAAGGATTTCCTCCTTTTGATTAAAGCCTTTGAGCTTAATGGCCTTCTCTTCAAGTTGATGTGTTGATGAAGATTCTTCTTTCTTAGGATGTGAAGAATGGTCATATAATTTGATACTTTTCTTTTGCTCTTTGTTTTTGATCTTTTGGTTTTTGAAAAATGTTTGTGTTGGATGAATACTTGTTTTGAATTTTAGATTTTATGATGTTTCTTTGACAAGAAAACAAAGAAAGCACGCAAACACAAGAATGTTGCCTCAAAAGGCACAAATAGGTGTGGGTCTAGATCAACCCAATCTTTGGACTTTTTATGACCCTTTCCTTTAAATGTATTTTAGGTGTTTTTCCAAAGCCTGAAGTCGGCTCAATTTTTACTGGTTTGACACAAAACGAAAACACTTCAAACACTCTTTATCCCTAAGGTCAAATGGCCAGTTGCGATAATTTCAGCCCACATCTTGATATTTCTTCAACTTTGGTACTACATACCTTATGAATCCCACTGTGGCAGGTAAGGATGTGATATACTAAGTCTTGCACGAGCATAACAAATAGATGATCCCTATGACGAGGGATTCATCACTTTCATCAAGCCACAAGTGACTTTTCAAAAAGCTATGTTTCTACTCAAGGAAATATGTATGGTGAGTATCTTGGGAGCAAAACCATCTATGCTCTTGCACTGAATTATATCACAAATATCCTCAATCAATAGAATGGGTGGGCTACTACTTAAAGGTGTTTAGTAATTTTCGATGTCTTTGGACATAAGTTCATTCTGCAGTGACTCACTTAAGAGCCTTGTAACTTGTGGTGGGGCCCATTTGTCCTTTCGACAAGTTACACTGTAGGAACAACTATACCCAAGGCTACAGCTTTTGCTCTCACCTGATTTCTATAGTGGCTCGAAGGATTTACCGCACAAGGTCGTTCACAAGAGTGATGTGTCTCTTGGCAAGCCTCTCTTAAAAAGATAAAACTTGAGTGTTACTAACACTTTTCTCTTGCACCTAGGACCACGAAAGCCAAGGGAGAGGATAGTGTGTGTTAGAAGTAGGACCACTCGATAAACTCTTTTGCACAAGTGTGCCAAACACAAAATACACTTGTTCCTTTTAACTTGTCATTGCAATGATTTTTTTATCTATTTGGAGATGTTGCTCCAACAATCATGAGGTTATTTTTAACTTCAAAAGCAATGTGTTTGAGTAAACTAGAATTTGAAATCCTGGTTAGCTTAATTTGAAACATGTATGCATGAAGTAAATCGCTTGCAAAATGAGACAAATGGATTGTTCCTTTTATTTGCACCAAAATTTGAAGTGTGGATTGTGAGTTTTACTTAGGTTTGATGCAATAAAAGGAAATTTGTTTTTGTCTTGTTTTAAGCACAAAAAGGAGAGTGTATCCTAGCTTGCAAGAAATGAATTTGTTCAATTTTATAGCACCAAAACAGATTTTGTCCTAACTTGCAAGAAATGAAAATTTGTGTGTTCAATTTTATAGCACCAAATGTAAAATTCTTATTTTTAAACAAGTAAATGAAGTTAGTTTAGACCTGCACAAGGAACAAGTGGTTAGTAAAATCCAAAATAGGGAGGGCTTCCACAAGCCTAAGAAAAATTACTTTTCGGTTACATGGTCCTTTTTTTACAATGTTCTATTACAATAGCACCATTCTGTGTGCAAACAGAAACATTATTTAACACAAATGCGCTAATACGAAGACAATAGTGCTAAAAGAAAAACTCTGAGAGCAAAAACAAAAGCGCTGAAACAATCACACATGCGCTATTTAAGCCACAAAAGCGCTAAAAGATTGAAGCGCTAAATTTGAGACAATAGCGCTAGAATATCAAATTGCAATAGCGCTACAATGTGATCAAAAGCGCTAAAGCGCGACCTGTGTGTCAAGCTCAACATGCAAACAAGTTAGTTGTGTTTTTAAAACTATTTTTGGGTGTTTGGATTCACGTCAGGTTCACTAAATGATGCTCTGCAAAAAGGGTTAGAAAATCTGTTTGATGACAACACACACAAAAGAACAAAACGTTAGTGTTAGCAACAAAAGATTGTCCTAAACAAGCATATCAAAAGAGATACCAAAAGCATGAGAGAATACTTAACTAGGAAAGTAAATATGGTGAGACATCTCCAAATGCCTCCTAGCATGCTCTTAGCTCCTTTTCCTTTGTTCCTCTCCTCTCCAAGTTCCAAACTAGTGTAGCTCTCAACAACTTTTTGCACTATGGATGCTTATGGAGGTTTGAGATTGAGGTATTTACTTTAAGTGTGAATAAAAAGCTAATACTAAATGTTATGATGCTAAAATGATTTTTTTAAAACCAAAATGACAAGATATTAGTGATTTATGCTAAATGCTCTCTAAAATTCTCTATAACTTAGATGCATACAAGTTTTCAGGATCTAGATTATGAAGAAATGGGCTCTATTTATAGGAAAAATGGAGCAATGGATGGTTGAGATTACTCTTCTCTATAACTTAGATGCATACAAGTTTTCAGGATCTAGATTATGAAGAAATGGGCTCTATTTATAGGAAAAATGGAGCAATGGATGGTTGAGATTGAGTAATCTCAACAAGGGTCAGGATTGAATGATATTCAATCCATGTGATGGATTTCAACTCAATCCTAGGATGACAAGTGTCCATGTGAGATAGGTTGAGAGGAGATGGAATAAGCATTAAATGCTTGACATGACCTGAGAGTTAACTTGGGAGTTAAGGTCAAGGTTAGGTTGAATGAATAAAATCTTTATTCAAAGAATAAAGCTTTTATCCAATGGATAAACTCTTGTGCAAAGGTAAAAGGGATAACCATGGTCAAAGCAATAAATGCTTGAGGAGACACATGAGTGCAAGTTGAATTAACCATAAATGGTTATGTAAGAGCCATAAATGGTCATGTAAGAGCCATAAATGGTCATGTAAGAGCCATTAGTGGTCTTGGAAGACTTTGGAGGTTAAATTGTTGAACACACAAAGCATTTAATGTTTTTCAAAGACTTTGAAGTCTTTGAGAAGTGACTTCAAGTTGCTTAGGAATGTGACAATAATTAAGGGATGGATTAGGTTAATCAGGAAGGGTTTAGAAGAATCTAGAAGGGGGTTTTAGGAATGCAAGTGGATTTGGTGGGTGAGAGAAAATAAGATTTTTATTTAAAATAAATTAATTTATTTCAATAAATGTGTGCAAGTTGCATTTGTAGGAAAATGCAAGTGGGGGTGGGATAAATGATTTAAATAAATATTTTATTTAATTTATTTAAAAGAGGAAAAAGGGGATTAAATGAAATAAATATGATTTATTCATTTAATTGATTGTGAATTTGGTTTAATGAATTAATTAAAATAAATTGAATAATTTATTTAATTAATAGAAAAATGTTTGAAGATGAATTAATTAAATATTAATTTAATTAACTTATGGCTTAGTGGATTTTTAATCAAATAAATATAAATTTTATGTGTGTGTGTGTATGTGTACACACACACATATCTATGTATGCATGTGTATATACATACATATTTATGTGTGTGTGTGTACATATATACATATATACATGTATATGTATATATGTATATATGTATATATATGTATATACACACATATATATATATATGTGTGTGTGTGTGTATAAATACATACACATATACACATATTCACATACACACAGTGTGTGTATATGTATATATACATACACACACATATACATATACACACACACACACACACATATATATACATATATATGTATGTATGTGTATATGTGTATATATGTGTATATGTATATATATGTGTGTGTGTGTGTACATACATATATATATATACACATGTGTGTGTATATATATACATACATATATATGTATATATATGTGTATATATATACATACATATATATGTATATATATGTGTATATATATATACATATATATGTATGTATATATACACATACACACACATATATATATATATACATATACACATATATACATATATACACATATACACATATACACATACATACATATACACATATATACATATACATATATATGTATACATATATACATATACACATATACATATACACATATATACATATACATATACATATACACATATACACATACACACACACACATATATATATGTATATGTATGTATATGTATATGTGTATATGTGTATATATGTATATGTATTTATATGTATGTATGTGTACGTGTATATGTGTATATGTACACACACACACACATATAAATACATACATATATATGTGTGTGTATATGTGTGTATATATATATATATATATATACATATATATGTGTGTGTATATGTGTGTGTATATATATATACATACATATATATGTATATACACATATATATGCATGTACACACACACACACACACACATATACATACATGCCAAAAACAATTTAAAAAGCAAAAATTTTCTCAAAACCTGTACGGGTTTTGAGGAACATTTTGTTTTTTAATAAATTAAAAGTTTTTCAAAACCCGTACGGGTTTTGAGAAACATTATTTTTTTGTGTAGGCCATGGGTTTTGGCCATTTTCAATGCCAAAACCTATGGAACAACAACAAGAGAAAGCCAAAAATTCATAGAATCCGCACGGGTTTGTAATTATTTTGGATTTTTCCAGCTTGAGAGAAATTTTTAACAATGGCACCCCGTCGAACAGGTAAGGTTTGATTGGTTTGATTATTTTTGTTTGCATTTTAATTGAAGTAGGGTTTTTTTATTGATTTAAGTTTTGTTTTTATTAATTTGATGTCAGATTCTTCAATCAATCCCCAAAAATGAAATAGACAACAAAGACCTCCTCCTGCACAAGCAACACAAGCAAACCCTATAAACATTGCACATGAGCAACAAGAAAACCCTCAAGACGTTGCTCCACAACCACAAAATTCTCAAAATGTTGCTCTTGAACAACCACGGCCACCCTGAAACCCTCCACTTCCTCCATTAGGTCATGTAGATGCCACACAAGAGGATCTCATCAGTCGCCTTACACAAAATAGTGCCCAAATTTCTATATTGGTGAATAGGTTGAGGTCCTCTAGGCTTGAGCACCACTCAACCCTCGCCAGAACACTATAAACAATGGCCAATAGTGTAAATGAGGTATATAGGGAGGTTACGAAATGGGGTTCATGGAGGGAGAGATGTCAAACATTTTATGCAGACGGGTTGTCATATGATCAAGTGAAAAAAAGGGGCATAGTTAAAGTTGACATATGTGCTCTTTTCAACGATCCTGTTACTAGTAACAACCTAGAACTAAATACGAATTAGTTTCCTATACATTGGTGTGTTCATGCTAGGCTAAAAGAAGCTTTTTGGGATAGGTGGTATATGGTCTTTGACCAAGCACCTTGTAATAATTGGGAGGTGCCTCTATATTTTTTGAGAAAGTTGTATTGTGAGTTTATCCTTGGTGAGAAGCCGAATTACTTTGACATTCGACAATTTTAGGGTAGAGGGAGAAGCTCTGTGTAGGATAGACCTAGGGTCCATAGGGTGGTAGATCCACGACATAGGAGGCATACAACTCCTAAACCCATGGTTCATGTCACTATCCCTATATCCTTGAAGGAGTATATGGAATTACAGACTCTTCAGGTAGCTGCATCATTGACTGATGTCATTGTTTAGCATGACACACAGTTGGTTGGAGTAGAGGATGTACCAGCACCTGTGACACCTCCTTCATCAGTGACACCTCCTTCACCAGTGTCACCACATGCATCATTCGGCACAAGCTAGCCCATTCAACATATGTGCTCCACCTCCCAAGGTCTATGTTCTGGTGTAGACACTGACATGGACGAGGATGGTTCGATACATTTCATTCATGTACATGTTGCAAGACTAGATGCCATGCTTCCACTACAGAGGATGTGGCCCTCACCGACAACCTGATCAATATGTTGTACCCTCTCTATTAGACACAGGTGCGTTTAATTCTGTCTATGACATGTTATCAATTAAGTGAATAAATATTATAAAAAGAAATAAAATTTATTTTTAGAACAATTGAAAGTGACATATAAATAAAATGCATTGCAGGGTGCAGCAGGTGGTGGGAGTACACCACATACTTTTTAGTCGATTCCACTGTCATGAGTAGTTTCGCCACTAGAGGTAAAGATTTGTAAATTTGTTAAAAACATAATAATACATTGGTTTCAAAATATCTTTTGTTAATTATATGTATCATTACTTGATGTTTTATAGGGCTTATCAGGAGCTGAGATGTCCCAACTTGATGATATCATGCTTTCGGCCATTGACTTTGGCCAAGATAGCTATGCAGTACCATTTAGATTTATATATTTTTGACTTAAGTGATATATTAAATACATGCTCTTTTCCCTTATGTTAATTTTTTTTTGTTAGTTTACCCCACTTGCCTCGAGGACATGTCGTGTGAGAAAGCCATCCTCTAGCACTCCGAGGCTGAAAAATATATCCTCTTAGACACCCAAACGACATAAGGTAATTCAGTACAATTTAAATTCATTTGTTGAAATGTATTATGATTAAACATGTATATGTAGATATTGATAAATTCGCTTAATTTATTTGTTCTATATACATAAACATATGGGGTTTACGGAGTTAATGAATGCACCTGATGTTGATGAGGTTCAATAGAGGGAAGAGGTGATATCTTCATATTCACTTTGGATTGCATTATTGCTTGTTCGAAATAACTAAATCCTTTTATGTCTATATCATATGTTATCATTTTTCATACAAGAAATGGTAATAGCTGCATCAGATTCGACTAGGCCTTCTAAGGTTACAGGAGAACTATACAAGGCTTTGGTGTGTATTTGTTCTACATATGTTAAAAATATTTGTTCTATCTAGTTTGTCAACAACTTTGGTTTATTAACTTGTATAATTGTCTTTAACCTATTACAGGGCCCTTGCAAACTTCCTACTGATGTTCTACCATTCCATTTCAGTAGAAGTCCTACACGTATAATATGGGATCCAACACGACCAAGGGAAAAGGTATGTCTATCTTAGATCAACTCCTTTTCACTAAGTGCACAATGAAGTTGAAACCCTATAGTTAACTCCTTTTGGATCACTTACCATGGATATAGGAAATGGCCGTAACTGATTCATCTGTGACTTTACCTCCTACGACCACAACACATCCATCTAAGGCTCCGGTATGGTTTAGTTTTTTAGTCTATTAATTTTTAGTTATTATGTGTTATTTGACATATATGTTATTAACATGTATTAATGTCATTTTACCAGTTACAACCCCCTTCAGGACATCACACAGATCCTCAGCATCACCCAATTGCAGAAGACAGAGATGAGGTAATCAACATTTCAACCTCAAACAATTTAGAGTTTAGTATTTAGTTATTTTGATGTTATATTGAGAAAATATATCCGATTCAACATTTGAATTGTCCTTGTGTAGCCACCTGCAAAGCCACGTACTGCTTTGAAGAGGCTCAATTTTGATGATCTGCCACAGTCATAGATACCGATAGAGACATATAGTTATAGTTGTGGTCATTGAAAGACCATTTTTTTTTATATAATTGACATTTGTATATGTATATATCGACTTTGATAGACATGACACATGCCACATTTTTGTAACTATTATTGATTTGGCATCTATGCCATTTTTTGATATGTACACGATTATTGTTCATTTTGATATATATGAAACTTGATATTCGATCCAATTTGTTCATTGATATATATGAAACTTGATATTCTTGAAACTTAGTTATTTTCTATTGAAATGTGATCAAACTTGTTCATTGTGTATATGTCTTGAAATGTGATCCAATTTGTTCATTACTTGTAACTCATATGGCATATACTTTTAAACTATCTATTGCTCATATTGTGTATACCCAAGTATTGACATCGATAATTTTGATATTGTGTATTTTGATTGAGTGAATTTGCTTTGATTCCTTCATGCATGAAGAGATTGGAGTGAAGTTATTATTTCATAAACTCATGCTTATGGAGCGAAGTTCATCATTTCAAGAATGAATTAAGACAAGATTTGAGCGCACAAAGCAGATTTGAAATTTATTTAAGGATGAGTCGGCTTAGGTAAGGTTTTCATTTAAATTTTATTCCATAACAAGTTGGCCTTAGGGTAAGAGACAGACCTATTCATCCATATCGCCTATAAAAGGAGAGTTGAAGCAATCATTTTAACATCAAATCAAACCAATTATCTCTTCTTTCATCAAAAGCCGTAAAAAATAGTTAGTGAGAGGTAGCAAAATAGTGCATCTTTTGTTCTGCTCGTCATGGGAACGAACCGTCAGCTTGAGCACATCTGGGTGGTCGGGTTTATGCTAGGTGTGTCCTTGTCTTGCTCCCCAA
Source organism: Cryptomeria japonica (assembly GCF_030272615.1). NCBI lineage: Eukaryota > Viridiplantae > Streptophyta > Pinopsida > Cupressales > Cupressaceae > Cryptomeria > Cryptomeria japonica. Next base: position 802,970,592 of record NC_081414.1, on the reverse strand, counting down.
GATGTTCAATCGTTCTGAGCCACCTTGTAGCAATGTTTTCCCTTGAGAGCTCAAAGTGGAAAAGACAGTCAAACTTTGGCATTGTGAAACTCGGAGACCGTGGCACTTATGGATGATTTGTGTGAACCTATGGGATCGTGTTGTCTCTACCTAAAAAATCCTCTCTCAGTTTCGGAAAACTCGATTCCATTTTCTTGTGGTGAGATTATTTCTGTCGCATGAAAAACTATTAAAAACTGTCAGTGAGAGGTGGCAAAATAGTGCATCTTTCGTTCTGTTCATCGTGCAAATGAACTATCAGTGCGAGTGCGTCCGAGTGGTTGGTTTTATGCTAGGCATGTCCTTGTCTCGCTCCCCAAGACGTTCGATCATTCTGAGCCACCTCATAGCGACATTTTCCCTTGAGCGTTCAAAGTGGAAAAAATCATCAAACTTTGATGTCGCGTAACTCAGAGACCGTGGCACTTATGGATGATCTGTATCAACCTATGGGGTCATGTTGTCACTGCCCTAAAAATTCTCTCTCAGTTTCGGACAACTTGATTCCGTTTTCTTGTGGTGAGATTTTTTCTATCGCATAAAAAACCGTCAAAAACTATTAGTGAGAGGTGGCAAAATAGTGCATCTTTTTTTTGCTCGTCGTGGGAATGAACCGTTAGCACATGCATGTCTGAGTGGTCAATTTTACACTAGGTTTTCCCTTCTCTCTCTTCCCAAGACATCTGATCATTCCTCGCCACCTCGTAGCGATGTTTTCCCTTGAGCTCTCAAAGTGGAAAAAATGGTCAAACTTTGACGTTGCGTAACTCAAAGACTATGGAACTTATGGATGATTCATTTGAACCTATGGGATCATGTTGTTTATGCCTAAAAAATCCTCTCTCAGTTTTGGAAAACTTGATTTTGTTTTCTTGTGGTGAGATTTTTTCTGTCGCATAAAAAACTGCTAGTGAGAGGTGGCAAAATAGTGCATCTTTCGTTCCACTCATCGTGGGAACAAACTGTCAATGTGAGTGCATCCGGGTGGCTGGGTTTATGCTAGGTGTTCCCTTGTCTCTCTCCCCAAGATGTTCGATCGTTTTGAGCCACCTTGTAGTGACGTTTTCCCTTGAGTGCTCAAAGTGGAAAAAAGGTCAAACTTTGACATCGCGTAACTCAGAGACCATGACACTTATGGATGATCCATTTGAACCTATCGGGTCATGTTGTTTCTGCCTAAAAAATTCTCTCTCGGTTTCAAACAAATTGATTTTTTTTTCTTGTGGTGAGATTTTTTCTATTGCATCAAAAACCGCCAGTGAGAGGTGGCAAAATAGTACATCTTTCATTTTGCTCATCGTGGGAATGAACCGTCAGCACGAGCGCGTCTGGGTGGTCAGATTTATGCTAGGTGTTCCCTTGTCTCTCTCCCCAAGACGTCTGATCATTCTGAGCCACCTCGTAGCAACGTTTTCCCTTGAGTGCTCAAAGTGGAAAAAATGGTCAAACTTTGACATCATGTAACTCGGAGACCATGACACTTATGGACGATCCGTTTGAACCTATGGGGTCATGTTTTTTCCGCCTAAAAAATCTCTCTCAGTTTCGGACAAATCAATTCCGTTTTCTTGTGGTGAGATTTTTTTAGTCGCATAAAAAACCATAAAAAATCGTTAGTGAAAGGTGGCAAAATAGTGCATCTTTCATTCTTCTTGTCGTGGGAACGAACTATCTATGTGAGTGCATTTGTATGGCCGTGTTTCTCACCAATCAAACTCTAATCATCCAATACTATGTTTCTCATCCTTTCACACCTTGGCTCAATGCACTCTCAAGGCATCACCCAACCACTCAAATGGAGTTTTCAACTTCAACGACTTAACCAAACATAACTTAGGGATTTAACACACCTATGACACCCTGACACAAGGTTTCAAATGCCCAAGTTGAGTGGTTCACTTCCCAATACACAAAACTGCACTTAGGAGGCTTATTCCTACTAGCCCTTGAAATCGAGTAATTCAACAATAACTCAAAACTTTCCCAAAATACTTGGAATTTTTTTTGCATATTCAGGTACCCATTTGCAAGTTATTTAACATATGTTAGAATTAGACAAATTTATTTATAATAAAATAGTACAAATTTTATAATAAGATGGTACAAGTTTATTACAAATGTACTTATAATCAAATGGTACAAATTTGGGCCCTCAAAATTTGCAAATCAGCCCCATGGGCACTTTTATATGTAAAATTTGGCATCTTATATAAATGATCAAGGTCATTACTATTTATATTTACAAAATTTTGCATCTAAATATGCAAATTACAACTCGTTGTTGTTTTTTTATACAAAAATTAGCATCTAGATATGCACATTACAACTCATTGTTATTTTTTTATACAAAAATTAGCATCTAGATATGCACATTACAACTCATTGTTGTTTTTTATATAACATTTAGCATCTAGATATGCACATTACAACTCATTGTTGTTTTTTATATAACATTTAGCATCTAGATATGCACATCACAACTCATTGATATTTTTATATACAAAATTCGGCATCTACATATGCACATAACATCTCATATGCGTATAACAGCTCATATGCATGTAGAGTGCATCCAAAAAAGCGAAGTTACAACATTTTGCAAAAGATATATACAAAATTGTCAAAATTATTCTACCATATTGTAGAATTATTCTTCTAGATGGCCCAAAATCAATCAAGTGAACCTTTTGGATTAGCTCTAACCCTTAGTGTCTCAAGTATTGCCTCATGGTCAGATTCATGAACTTTCCACAAATCCTTGTTAAGAGGTCTACCATGATATTTAATCAAATGAATATTTGTTGCAACAAGAAGGTTTGAGTAATGAAGAATATGTCTATGTGTCTCAAAGTCCTCAAACAACCAGGCATTAGAATTTTTGGTAGGGTACTTGCATTTTATAGAAGGATAAGTCAATGCCAAAATCAATACAATGACTACTAAATAAATGAGTTAAAGAGGTCTCAATACAACTCGACACAACAATGGTACCTTTTAAGCCATGTCCCTGTCACAACAATGCATCCTATTGGGCACTCAATACCCTCTCCATCAACCACTGTAGAAGTCAATTTCATTTTACCCTCAATACAATGACACAAAAAGTAATTTGTTCCTTCTACGTTGTTCTCATCCGCAATAACTGCATATACATGACCTGCATTTAATAGAAGGATGTAAGTTAATACCAAAATCAGCATAAGTTAATACTAATAAATTAAGCTTAAAATTATAGCAAATTGCAACCCCTTACCTGGTTCAACTATATCTTATACATGGTCAAAATCCACTGATGCTTCAATCTGGTTCATTTGTAGTGCTCTAGGAAGTTGATATGTATCTAGGGTTTGCAAAGGTCTACAAGACCATTGATCAACCCACTCTTTTGATTCACATTCATCCCACACAAAATGCATACACAAAGAGAAAAAGCATGCAATCTATCTAGTATAAATAACTAGTGATGTTGTATTTGAACTTCTAAATGAATGCACGTCACTTGATCTAGTAAGTTTACAATAATATAGATAGTTTTCAATGTTAGATTCATGTATTAACCAAAAAAATCTAGAAACCATAGACTTACCTGAATTACTTGGTCCCATCATAGAGTTACACCATTGCACAATTGTTTCTGCATCTATTAACATTGCACCACCTTCATACTTCAATTCCTCTTTGGTAAGAGATCTTTTCACACATGATCCCGCACCATCATGCTCTCCCTTTCCATGCCCTGCCTCAATGAAATTCCAAAAATGTTGCACACTGCTTGTCATGCATCCTACTCAATTAGTAGAACATCCTTGCATTCTTGAATTGTGCGGTGCAATTGTTTGACAATATTAAATGTTGGTTGCATCTTATATCTCTTTCCCTTAAACTATCATAGAAGACTGTAAAGCATCCTTGCACAAACTTTGAGGAATGAGTACGATCATCGCTGATATAGAAGTGATATTCTCTTATAACTTTTCTGTCCTCCTCAGTGCTATCATGTGCATGCATGAGTTCTATGTGTACAAAAAATGTAACTTGTGTAGAGTGGTAATACATAACTTGAATTGCTCATCTACCCACCTAGCTCTATGTGTGTGAGCTATGTACTCATACACTAGTTTCTCTTGAAACATCTTCATAAAATCAGCTACGCATATATCGCTTTTCACTAACTCACACCTCTTTAATTCTTTTCCATCTTTAACACCATATGTGATTGACTTGTATTTTCCAATAGAAACTAGTTCTTTACCAATTTCATGTGTGTTATCCAGATGTAGGTATCTATGCAACTGTTGCAAACCGCCACATGTAGGACAAAAATCTCTCAAACATATCATCTTATAGTAAATGCACCCGTCATCTCGTCTACATAATACACTTGAAAAAAATCTCTTGGTGACTTAGAAGGTGCTTGTAGACCACATTCCTGGAAAACATCATTAGTGTGCAAAGTACAACATATATAGCGATAAATATCATAATGCATGGAAAATTCAACATGGACCCTACAACAACATGTAGTATGTGCATGATTAAACTTAACATAAAATGATTTTGTCATCTCAAAAAAATTTGAAGAAAGCTTTAATCTGAGGAAAGCTTTGAAGAAACCTTTCATAAAATTGTGTTTGAGTTGTATATAAATAGTGTTTTGGATGTGGCTCACGATTACTAATTCCAATTCGCCTTCTAACACATCTCTTTGGTTGGGCAAAACCCTTGTGTTGTCATGCCAATATTTCTCAGTTAACATTCTTAGTGCATCAACAACAACCTTGTCCTTGCATGGGAGTCTACTCGAGAATGCCCAAAGAGAATTATTGTTAGGATCCTCGATTTTCTCTCGCCTCTCTAAGGCATAGTGTAATGTGGTTCTACTTATCCTTAATGACTTGCTTATTTTTCTTATGAATCGAGATTTTTTCATTTCCTTTCCCATTATGGTTGATCTGAGGACACAAATAGTAACATTAGCATCTTTAGTGTGTGATTTCGAACCTATGGCTTGGTATGCATCAAAAATGTTTCTCACAATGGTTCTTTCACTATTATTTTCGGATGTTCTTAATCCCAAAATTTTCATTCTCTCTCTAAATTTCAGAATTTTAATCATTTCAACAACTAATTGGCATCTTCCACTTTGATTTAAGTTTTCAAAATAGTTATTCCAAATTCTTCTAACCGTTCTTCTACAAGCTCTTTCAAAAATTTTATCATGCATTGGCTTCACAATATTTTCATCAATATCTATTAGGAACTTTGGTTTTCTACGAATTATTCTAAGAGGTGTTAAGATTGGTGCATGCTCTTCGTTTTCATTAGGTGCAGGTGCATTGATCACATAAAATTCAAATGTTATATCTTCTTCAATTTCATTAACATGTGCATTCACCGAATCATTTTCAAATGGTGTATGTTCATTGCATTCATTAGGTGCATTCATCATATCAATTTACATTGTTGAATGTTCATCACTTTCATTAGGTGCATTAGATGATGTACCTTCATGTAATCTCCTCATACACTCCCTTTGTCTTTCCTTTGCAGCTTTTCTTTGTTCATTTGTTCCTCTCTTGTTCTTTCCCATTGTCCTACACATAACATCATGATGACAATCCACAATCAAATAGCAAAAAAACAACAAACGATCATCATTTTGTTATAATCTAAAGTAACAATAATAAAATAACTTAAAAAAAAACCAAAATAAAAGACAAATCAATCATGATCAAAGAAAAAAACAACAAATGATCATCATTTTGTTATAATCTAAAGTGGCAATGATAAAATAACTTGAAAAACAATCCAATATACGAGAAAAATCAATCATTTCAAAGCAAACGTGACAAAAAAATATGAAAACCCGACTATTATTGTCCCAGAAAATCATGTGCAAAAGTAGTGGGGCCTTCAAACAACTTACAATGCTAGTTTTTAGGCCGTTGGGACTAAAATATATTAAGATTTTCCCATAACCCGTACAGGTTATGGAAACCTTTAATGCGAACGTTCACATTTCTCACAACCTGTATGGGTTATGTAGAACTACAAGTTTTGGCCTTAGGGGGAGAGAGAGAGAGAGAGAGAGAGAGAGAGAGAGAGAGAGAGAGAGAGAGAGAGAGAGAGAGAGAATGGGATAGGGAGAGAGAGTAGGAGGAGGAGAGGGTGAGAGACATGAGGTAGAGAGAGAACGAGAAGGAGAAAAGGGTGAGAGAATCGATAGAGAGAGAAGTGTGAGGGGGAGAGAGATGAGATAGAACTCAAGGAGGATAATTAGGGCTCAGAATAGACAGAGATAGTTTGGGGGAAGGAAAATGAGAGAGGAAAAGAAGAGACACGTGCATGTATACAATCACATATACATCTATCTATCTATATATATAACTATAGATATGCATATATACATACATAAACACATATTATATATGTATGTCTATACATATGTGTAGTAAATGAACTACTCCTGCCCTTCGTCTTCAGGTAAGGGCCCCTCTTTGGAGGGTCCCTTCCCTTCAGCCATCAAGTCAGCCCGGTACTTTTAATTAGCTATAAAATAAGTGTTCCCCCCATTCCCAGTGTTACGCCTTTGACCATAGCTTTTTCACTGCCAACTTCGATTTGCCTAGGGATGTAGATTTATCACCCACAAGCATACATTATTACGTCTTCATAACTCGTACGAGTTTTGTGAAACACAAAATAATGGTTTTAGTTCTACATAACCCCTACAGGTTTTGTGAAACACAAAATAATGGTTTTAGTTCTACATAACCCGTACGAGTTATTTAGAACTGCGAATAGTACTTTTTGTTTTTCAAAACTTGTGCAGGTTTTGGCTTGGTAAGAGGGTTGTAAAATGACCCTAAGGCTTGCAGACCCATTTTCCCCCCATTTTTGTCCCTTTACACGTTTTTTCATCATCCAACATAATTTCTCGACTTCGTCATCATCAGGTTTACAAATGATCAAGTGGGTATCTCTAAAATTACCACCATAATCTCAGACATCTTCTAAGTTTTCTGACCATATAAATTTTTCTATTTTTGGATAACATTAGCATTGTAAACTTTAATTTTCTTTATTAGTGCCTTGACAGTCCTCACAGACATATGTCTACCATTTTTTTAATAACTTTTGATATACTTGACAAAATTCAAAATAAATTACATATTATTGTTCTACACTAGATTCTATACACTTATTAAAAAAAAGTTTGCATTTTTAATTATTTTGATGCAAGTTATGTCCAGTGCACGAACATGTACCAAATTTTCAGGTTGCAGTCACTTCAAAAAATCATTAAAAAAAATACTCAACATAAAATTACAAAAAAATACACAACTTCCTGATCTCACTGTTAGCTATCATCCTACCAAAGGGTTTTGCAAAATACTAAATATAACTATATATTTTGTGCAACACACGAAAATAGCTATGTTATGTTTTTTTTGAAAAAATCATGAACAATTTTTCGTGCATGAAAGGTTTGACCCTCTTAATCTTATCCAATTTTATTAGTAGTTTAGAAACTAGATTCAGAGTACTACAATTCTTATTCTTTTCTCAACTCCTAGTTTTGAGTGCATGACCTTCAAATATCTCTTTGAAGTTCAGGTTTACTTGTTTTCAGAAAAAAAAGTAGCCACTTATATGGTCCCCCTTTTTGTTCACCATCTTGGTGCACTTACCCAGAATTGGAAAAGAAGATTTAAACACGAAAAATACAAAGGAGACATTTCCGACAAACAATATTTCCAGGATTTTTCCTATCCTTATAAATCATCAATCACACCAAATCTATTTCTCAAACCAAATGAAATTATTTTGATATCAAATTCTATTCCCAAAAAATCTTTCAAAAATTTGTAGAGTAGACAATCTTCCAGAAATGAAATTGCAGAGAGAAGCCAAAGAAAACTCCAACCTGGAAATCACAATCTAAATAAGGGAAAATTTGATGAAGAGCGATCCAATCCAACAGAGCAATCCTCAATCCAAGCCTCAATGAATTTGAAATCCAAAATGTAAATCAAAATCTCCCAAAAGCTAACCCGACAACTTAGAAAACTCAGTAAATAAAAATTAAACTCCAAACTATAGAAAACTCTCAGCTAATCAGAAAATTCAGATAAACTATATATTATACCTACATTGCATAGTACTGAGGTAAATATTATTTAATAGTATGATTTACTTACCCATTTAAAATCAACTAATATAAATAAGGGGTAGGCAAACTTTTTTTTTGATCGGTAATTTTTTATTTTTATTATATAATTAAGGAAACTTACATTTTTGACTATCCATCATGTGTCAAAAACAACCAAAAAAGATTGAAAAACCACCCTGTTTTTCAACCCACTAACCCATCTATGCAAACCACCTTGCTAAATCCATTCAAGTGCTAAAAAATGGCTCATTACGGTAGCCACATATGGAGTTCAATTAATACAGACTATTTAAATCTTGAAAATTCAAAAATCAGTAAAACGGGGATTCACTTTTCGAATGAAAAATAGTGACACAAATAAGGAAACGAACTATCCAGATGAAGAGCTAGGGTCAAAGCGCTTCCTCTTCCTCATTCGGCTATTTGCATCTTTCTTCTCTGCTTCTTCCAAGGCTTGGGCCTCCTTGAATGCTCTCTGCAACAACCTCTTCCCTATAGTTCTCTCTTGGCTAGTAATCTGACCACCTTAAAATGAGATGCAATTATGTCCTTCAATTATGCAAAAATTCACAATTCCCTCACATAGGTCAAAGCCCTTGCCCAAAACAACCCATGTATTTACTGTGTGTAGTCCCAGGCTGTAATCCCTAGGGATTATAGCTTCCACCACCTTTTTAACTAGCCCCAATGAATGCTCAAATTCTGAACCCCAAGCCACGATGAGAGAATATGCATCCATGTTCGTCCGATATCGATGCTCCACGACTAAATAATTATCACACAACAACCTCTGGATACATTTGACCAGTCTCTCATCTTGGTACATAAACATGCCATTCAATCTTTGATCCGAAAATGGCCTGAGGAATGGGCAAAGTTTCTTTTTCGTCTTCAGATTAATGTTGGCTTCCATGGCTTCCTGGTCCAAATCACAAGTTTGCAATAGAGTAAAAACACATATGAATGAAACATAAAAATAAAAAAGCCATCATAAACAATGGAGTGATGTTCATTTAAGACCATCAATGCCATTTGCTCAAAGCGCCGCCTTTCATGCACTGTAGCAAAGTTCACATGCTTCCCAAGGAATTAAAGGAAACATGCATTTAAAGCATGTACTACACAAGGAATGCAATGTGCTAGCATACAGTTATCCGTTAATATCCCCATTAATGCATCTCCCTTGGTAAGTCATTGTCTGCACAAGCAAGTGTTATTTCGTAGTTGTTTCACTTACCGTATTGACCCTTACATTCTTGGGGAATTTTAGCCAATCATTTACAAACATCTAAGCACCCCATTGAACATCTTCATCTTCACTCCCCCACCACTTGGTCACGTACTGGTCTAGCTCACATGCCACATTGGATAAGTAATCCGCCACCCCATTTCCTGCTCTTTTGATGTGTGAAATTCAAAAATCATGGAAGGTATGCAACTTTGAGCAGATGATAGATATAAATTTACTAATTCACCAACTTGTGGAGGACCCCTTTCCAATTGCATCAAAAAATACTTATGAATCCCCTTCCAGATGAACCTTTGAGACCTTTAAATTATTGGCCAGTTCTACCATAAGAAAAGCTACTTGCACTTTCGCTTTGTTATTTATTCCATTTTGCAATTGTTGAGCTCCCTTAAGAAAGATTTTGCCTTCCTCATTACACGCAAGACATCTTGCACCTGAAATACCCGGATTGCCCCTCAAAGCTCCGTTTTAGTTAATTTTAATCCACCCTTGTTTTAGTTTTGTCCAAACATCCATCGAAACCTTAGCTGCACTAAGATCAACCTTAGAAAGCCCATGGACAGGCCCGAGTAGGTAAACTTTATATTATATCCAGTTATGCAAATAATATTAATTTAATAATATAAATATGAATGAGATATTAATAATAAATCAAATCCCAATAATAAATAAATAAATAAATGCTTGTATAAATAGAAATTAATAAATAAATATAAAATCACATCAACAATAAAACACCAACATTGAATAATTAATATAAATCAATAGATAATGATAAAATATTAAATAATTAATATTAATTAATTAAACAATAATTCAAAATAATTCAATAAATTAATCTCAACAATAAATTGATAAATCAAATAAATCAAACTTGATAACATTAATCAAGCCTCAATAAATAATATAAATTATTAAATACCCATACTATATAATAAATCAATTTAAACATTAATAAATTATATTAATCCAATTATTAATCAAATAATAAATACATACTCACATCACCTCAAGCAATCCGACAAAAGGGCCAACATCAACACAAGACTCTAACCACCAACTTATGCCACAACATGACTGACCGGGTGAACATCTAAGCCTAGAGTATGAGAGGGAAACACTTGCCATCTCCGACAACTTGTCATTGGGATAGGACACGCTCAAACCTATGAGACTAGGTGGAGTCGATGTCCAGTACTTGCAATCCTGCATACTCCACTAAACACAATACACCATATATATACAATACATATACATGATAAATGATCAAACAAGTGATAGAGAATCACAACATCATATCATGCTTGCAATGAGTGGTATGACATCGTCTCTAATCATGAAGACATTAGAAGACAATCACAAACATCGTAACATTGATTCATACATCACAATCATAGAGTTGGGTTAGCATCATCATAATGTCATGAAAATCCCATAAGCAATATGATCCATCATGAATAATGAACACATATAAATCATCAAATATAGACCCATCTTCATATCCAATACAATCATGAAATAGGGTTAGTACATGGCATGATACCATCAAATCATCATAAAGTAGACTAAGCTAGATCAATATAATCCTCTGATGTACATAAAGACAAGATGAATCAGGGAGGGGTAGTGCTACATTGTTGTAGTGTATTCTTTCTAATACTAATATTTGGTTATAGATGAAAGAGATCAAGCTTGAAACTTTCAAGACAATATCAAAAGAGGATACTGTAGGACCTCCTGGGAAGAAGTTCTAGCCAAGGACTAAGAATAGGGAAGACGTCTCCACCCCAAAGAAGACACCCAAGCTCAAATTCACAATGGGGAAGCACACGAAAAAGGGTAAAGGTGAAGGTCTATTCAAGCACAAGAACAAGTTGATGTGCAGGTCACTGAAGAAAATGAAGAACAAGAAGAACATGAAGAAGATTATTAGGAGGAGGACCTTCCAAAACCTCCTGCAACAACAAAGCCAAATTATACCTTTGAAGTGGCTCCAGAGGTTTCAACTCCTCTTTCTACAATCACCACTTCCTCTATTGTTAGTGCACAATATTTTTTCCCTATTTCTATTGTATCTTCTTTACCTCCTACTTCCATTGTTATGTCTACACCCATTGTCTCTAAAATTTCTAGCAATGTTCTTGTGATATTTGTTCACTCTTTCACTTCAAGTGAGTCAATCCTTGATACTCCTCGAGACAACATGGGAAATATTTTCTGGTTCTCTTTCTTCATTCCTTAGTTTATTGGAAATCAATATTTCCATGCTTGATGTCGCTTACTTAGATTTTGATAAATTCATGTTTGATGCCCTCCCAAGCACCTCAACTGCAGAAATCCTATCTGCTGTCATGATGCATACTGAGCCCATCATAACTGCTACTATGTCATAGCAAACCATGCCTATCTAGACAACAACAACTAGTGTAGGGACATATCCTACTCTTCCTTGGTTACAAATGGTCGCACCTAAGAGGAAAAAACAAGATGTCTCTCCAAATACTTTTACTTTGGTCACTTGGTTTCTGCTAAACCAATAGGTGTTAAAAAGGCTAAAACTCTTATAAGAGTAAGGGTAGACGAGTCAAGGAACAAGTATGTAGATGTTATATTCCCACCATGAGATAAAACTACTAGCAAATTATAGTTCTCAGATTATGAAATACACAGGATTGATCTAGGAAACCAGACACATGAAAGTACCAAAGAAGATGCCCAAGCGGTACTTGTGGCTTTAGTTGTGAGACATTACAAGGATAAAGCCATCAAGGATAAACTCAAACTTCAAGTGGATCAACTCACCTTTGTGATAATCAAGATTACTTAGTCCTTTGAAGAAATTGAACCAGTGGGCTCAACAATGGATGAAGGGGCTATCAAGTAAGCCGAGTGGATCAGAGCATAGGGAAGAGTAGTAAGTGCATTGGTAGATCAAATTCTCTGAGAAGGTACACATTAAGTGAGATCATCCATCAAACGGTAGTAATGATTATGATGAGCATATATATCTTTAGAGGAGTTTAGGTAAAGTATGTCAAAGATATAATACTTGTTCATTATTCCACTTAAAAAATGATTATATTATTATATTTCTATTAAACAATTTGCCAAAGGAAAAAATCTATTAAGACTACATTATAATTATATTATCATATCATTATATTTTTTATTTTATATTCGTTCGTATCCTTATCATTAAGAAAAAAAAGTGGATTTTATGTAGCAACGCTTTCAATCCCTCATAATTTATAATATTATTTATAATCTATGGGTAAGTGCACCAAGATGGTGAACAAAAAGGGGGTATAAGTGACCACTTTTTTTCTTCTTCTAAAAACAGGTAAACCTGAACTTCAAAGAGATATTTGAAGGTCATGCACTCAAAACTAGGAGTTGAGAAAAGAATAAGAATTGTAGTACTCTGAATTTAGTTTCTAAACTACTAATTTTTTTAAAAATTGGATAAGATTAAGAGGGTCAAACCTTTCACGTATGAAAAACTGTTCCTAATTTTTTTAGAAAAATATAACATAGCTGTTTTTGTGCGCTGCACAAAATATATAGTTAGATTTAGTATTTTGCAAAACCCTTTGGTAGGATGATAGGTAAGAGTGAGATCTAGAAGTTGTGTATTTTTTTTGTAATTTTCCCTTGAGTATTTTTTTTTTTATGATTTTTGGAAGTGATTGCATTCTAAAAATTTGGTACCTGTTCGTGTGTTGGGCATAACTTGCATCAAAATAATAAAAAATGCAAACTTTTTTTTTAAAAAGTGTATAGAATCTAGTGTAGAACAATAATAAATTAATTTATTTTGAATTTGGTCAAGAATATCAAAAGTTATTAAAAAAATGGTAGACATATGTCTGTGAGGACTGTCAAGGCACTGATAAAGAAAATTAAAGTTTACTATGCTAATTTTGTCCAAAGATAGAAAAAATCATATGGTCAGAAAACCAAGAACATGTGTGAGATTATGGTGGTAAAATTAGAGATACCCACTTGATCATTTGTAAACCTGATGATGATGAAGTCAAGAAATCATGTTGGAGGATGAAAAAACGTGTAAAGAGACAAAAAATGGGAGAAAATGGGCTTGCAAGCCTCAGGGTCATTTTCCAACCCTCTTACCAAGCCAAAACCCGCACGGGTTTTGAAAAACAAAAAGTACTATTCGCAGTTCTAAATAACCCGTACGGGTTATGTAAAATTAAAAACTTTTTTTTTGTTTCACAAAACCCGTACGGGTTATGAAGAACTAAAAATATATTTTTTTTGTTTCACAAAACCCGTACGAGTTATGAAGACATAATAATGTATGCTTGTAAACTTAGCATTTACTACACATGTTTTAGACATACCTAGATAATATGTGTTTATGTATGTATATATGCATATCTATAGTTATATATACATATATTTATATAAATATATGTATATATATTTGTATACATGCATGTGTCTCTTCTTTTCCTCTCTCTCTCTCTCTCTCACATCTTCCTTCCCCCATCATTGTCTTTGTCTATTCTGAGCCCTAATTATCTTCCTTGAGTTCTATCTCATCTCTCTCCCCCTCACACTTCTCTCTTTTTCGATTCTCTCACCCTTTTCTCCTTCTCGTTCTCTCTCTACCTCATGTCTCTCACCCTCTCCTCCTACTCTCTCTCTCTCTCTCTCTCATTATCCTATCCTATTCTCACCCTCTCCCCCTTCTCTCTCTTTCTCTCCCCTCCCTCTCCCTCCCCCTCTTGTTATCTTCTCTCTCTCTCTCTCTCTCTCTCTCTCTCTCTCTCTCTCTCTCCCTCCCCCTCTCTCCTATTCTCCCCATCTCCACCCTCCCTCTCCCTCTCCCTCTCTCCTAATTTCTCCTCTATCTCTCCCTCTCTCTCTCTCCCTCCCCCTCCTTATCCATCTCTCTCTCTCTCTCTCTCTCTCTCTCTCTCTCTCTCTCTCTCTCTCTCTCTCTCTCTGTTTCCCAATCTCCCTCTCTCTCAATATCTCCCTCTCCTTTTTTCCAATCCCCCTCTCCTTCTCTCTGTGTTTCCCAATCTCCCTCTCTCTCAATATCTCCCTCTCCTTTTTTCCAATCCCCCTCTCCTTTTCCCAATCTCTCTCTCTCTCTCTCTCTCTCTCTCTCTCTCTCTCTCTCTCTCCTTTTCCCAAAACTTCTAGTTCTACATAACCCGTAAGGGCTATGAGAAATTGTGAACGTTGACATAAAAGGTTTCCATAACCCGTACAGGTTATGGGAAAATCTTAATATATTTTAGTCCCAACGGCCTAAAAACCAGTATTGCAAGTTGTTTGAAGGACCCATTGCTTTTGCACATGATTTTCTGGGACAGTAATAGTCAGGTTTTCATATTCTTTTGTCACTTTTGCTTTGGAATGATTGATTTGTCGCGTATATTGGATTGTTTTTAAAGTTATTTTATCATTGTTACTTTAGATTATAACAAAATCATGATCATTTGTTGTTTTTTTGCTTTGATCATGATTGATTTGTCTTGTATTTTGGTTTTTTTTGAAGTTATTTTATTATTGTTACTTTAGATTATAACAAAATGACGATCATTTGTTGTTTTTTTGCTATTTGATTGTGAATTGTCATCATGATGTTATGTGTAGGACCATGGGAAAGAACAAGAGAGGAACAAATGAACAAAGAGAGGCAACAAAGGAAAGACAAAGGGAGTGTATGAAGAGATTACGTGAAGGTATGTCATCTAATGCACCTAATGAAAGCGATGAACATTCAATAATTCAAATTGATAAGATGAATGTACCAAATCAAAATGATCAACATACACCAATTCAAATACATATGATGCATGCACCTAATGAATGCAATGAACATACACCATTTGAAAATGATTCGGTGAATGCACATGTTAATGAAATTGAAGAAGATATACCATTTGAATTTGATGTGATCAATGCACATAATGCACCTAATGAAAACGAAGAGCATGCACCAAACTCAACACCTCTTAGAATAATTCATAGAAAACCAAAGTTCCTAATAGATATTGATGAAAATATTGTGAAGCCAATGCATGATAAAATATCTGAAAGAACTTGTAGAATAACAGTTAGAATAATTTGGAATAACCATTTTGAAAACTTAAATCAAAGTGGAAGATGCCAATTAGTTGTTGAAATGATTAAAAATCTGAAATTTAGAGAGACAATGAAAATTTTGGGGTTAAGAACATCCGAAAATAATAGTGAAAGAACCATTGTGAGAAACATTTTTGATGCATACCAAGCCATTGGTTCGAAATCACACACTAAAGATGCTAATGTTACTCATCGTGTCCTCACATCAACCATAATGAGAAAGGAAATGAAAAAATCTTGTTTAATAAGCAAAACAAGCAAGTCATTAAGGATAAGTAGAACCACATTACACTATGTCTTAGAGAGGCGAGAGAAAATTGAGGATCCTAACAATAATTCTCTTTGGGCATTCTCGGGTAGACTCCCACGCAAGGACAAGGTTGTTGTTGATGCACTAAGAACGTTAATTGAGAAATATTGGCATGACAACACAAGGGTTTCACCCAACCAAAGAGATGTTGTTAGAAGGCGAATTGGAATTAGTAATCACGAGCCACATCCAAAACACTATTTAAATACCACTCAAACACAATTTTATGAAAGGTTTCTTCAAAGCTTTCCTCAGATTAAAATTAGTCAAAGATTTTTTGAGATGACAAAACCATTTTATGTTAAGATTAATCATGCACGTACTAGATGGTGTATTAATGTCCATGTTGAATTTTCCATGCATTATGATATTTATTGCTATATCTGTTGTACTTTGCACACTAATGATGTTTTGTAGGAATGTGGTCTACAAGCACCTCCTAAGTCACCGAGAGAATTTATTTCAAGTGTACTATGTAGACGATATGACGGGTGCATTTACTATAAGATGATGTATTTGAGAGGTTTTTGTCCTACATGTGGCAGTTTCCAATAGTTGCATAGATGCCTACATCTGGATAGCACACATGAAATTGGTAAGGAACTAGTTTCTATTGGAAAATATAAGTCAGTCTCATATGGTGTCAAAGGTGGAAAAGAATTAAAGAGGTGTGAATTAGTGAAAACAGATATATGCGTAGCTGATTTTATGAAGATGTTTCAAGAGAAACTAGTGTATGAGTACATAGGTCACACAAACAGAGCTAGGTGGTTAGATGGGAAATTCAAGTTGTGTAAGGACACTTTCCCCCTTGACACTATTGTCTCTGTCATTGATTTTGTTGAGAATTATACACTAAAGCCACAAAATAAAGTATAATCTATGTATTACCACTCTACACAAGTTACAATTTTTGTACACATAACATTCATGCATGCACATGATAGCACTGAGGAGGACAGAAAGGTTATAAGAGAATATCACTTCTATATCAGCAATGATTGTACTCATTCCTCAGAGTTTGTGCAAGGATGCTTTACAGTCTTCTATGATAGTTTAAGGGAAAGAGATATAAGATACAACCAACACTTAATATGGTTGGACAATTGCACTGCACAATTCAAGAATGCAAGGATGTTCTACTGGTTGACTATGATGCATGTGACACGTGGTGTGCAACATTTTTGGAATTTCATTGAGGCAGGGCATGGAAAGGGAGAGCATGATGGTGCGGGAGCATGTGTGAAAAGAGATCTTACCAAAGAGGAATTGAAGTACGAAGGTGGTGCAATGTTAATAGATGCAAAAAATATTGTGCAATGGTGTAATTGTACGATGGGACCAGGTAATGTAGGTATGTCTATGGTTTCTAGATATTTTTGGTTAATAAGTGAATCTAACATTGAAAACTATCTAGATTGTTGTACACTTACTGGATCAAGTGACATGCATTCATTTAGAAGTTCAAATGCAACATCACTAGTTATTTATACTAGATAGATTGCATGCTTTTGCTCTTCGTGTATGTATTTTGTGTGGGATGAATGTGAATCAAAAGAGTGGGTTGACCAATGGTCTTGTAGACCTTTGCAAACCCTAGATACATATCAACTTCCTAGAGCACTACAAATGAACTAGATTGAAGCATCAATGGAATTTGACCATGTATCAGACATAGTTGAACTAGGTAAAGGGTTGCAATTTGCTACAATTTTAAGCTTAATTTATTAGTATTAACTTATGTTGATTTTGGTATTAACTTATATCGTTTTATTAAATGCAGGTCATGTATGTGTAGTTATTGCAGATGAGAACAACGAAGAAGGAACATATTACTTTTTGTGTCGTTGTATTGAGGCCAAAAAGAAATTGACATCTACAGTGGTTGATGGAGAGGGTATTGAGTACCCAATAGGATCCATTGTTGTGATAGGGACATGGCTTAGAAGGTATCGTTGTTGTGTCGAGTTGTATTGAGACCTCTTAAAATTATTTATTTAGCAGTTGTTGTATTGATTTTGGCATTAACTTATCCTTCTATAAAATGCAGGTACCCTATCAAAAATTCTAATGCCTGGTTGTTTGAGGACTTTGAGACACATAGACATATTCTTCATTACTCAAACCTTCTTGTTGCAACAAATATGATGAATACTAAGAGGGGGGGGGTGAATTAGTATTCCAAAAATCTCTGCACTAAAACACTTACATAGTCTAAAGATAAACCGGTAAAGCAGTCTGACAGTCAAACCAGTTACCACACATGCAAACCAAAATGCGAATAAAGCATTCACCCACAAAACCAATACAACCATAACACAAGATATTTGACGTGGAAACTCAACTGGGAAAAACCACGGTGAGATGGAACTCACAAGTCACTATCTGCAGAATAGAAACCAGACCGGTTAAGGTCTTACAATGTTCTTCACCAGAACAGATCCTGTTAGGAATCTTGATCTCTATTAGGAGATAAGTCCGATTAAATACTACCTTGTTAGAGGATTTTAGATTCACATGTGTGAACCACCTTGTTAGAGGATTTTACAAAGGCTTTGAGGCCTACCCGGTTAAGGGCTATAGACTTGTCAAAGATGTGAGTAATCAACAAGTGTTTGATCTATCAAATAGCACAAACTGCTTGGTTAGATCCAGTATTGCTCACAGTTAATGCATTCTAGCATTACTTCAGTCTTCTCTATCTCTCTCACAGTTACAACTTGATCTTCTCAGATAAGATCGTTCTCAACTTCCACCTTAAACCCTAGCTCGACATTAACCCTTTCAGCAACCTACTAAAACCCTAGACATGATGTCCTTTTAAAGGAATCTAATTTCATGCCGGTCCAATAGGATTACATTACAATTTCCTAGGTTCAATGAATCTAGACATACTCAGTAACACGACACAAAAATCATTGTCAATGTGTCGGCACCGTCAAACAATCGGTGGATTGGTAACTCATCACAAAATGTCGGTTGGTAACTCATCACAAAGTATTACCGGTTCATACAAAATATCGGTTGCCAGTTTGACAAAAATGAAGACTGGTAAGAATGTGTTGTGCCGCTTTGCTCCCTTGTACCGCTTGGAATCAACGAACCGCTTGGGGTCGACATGCCGCTTCAGACCGGGAAACACATTCTACAAAATCACCACTAGTATAAAGACTAGAATACAACATACTGGTTGGAACAAATACCAGTTGAGCACAAGCTCATACACATAAAGGGGATCTCAATACAAGTGTGTGTCCATCAATGACAATCACAACATAAACAACAAAAATGCCAACAATCTCCCCCTTTGGCATTGATGGCAACACTTAGGAAAATAAAAATTTTGACATCTAAGTGTTTTACAACAAAAACTTGCCATTAACAAAATTGCTCCCCCTAAGCATATACACTATCCCTTAATCAACACAGTGTATAGCAATTTTGCATACAGAGCATAATCATCAGAGGATATAGCATATATCACAACATATATCACAACATATATCAGAATTTCAAAACTAGATACTTCTCCCCTTGTGTCAGAAGATCAAAATTTTAAAACCAAAAACAAGATATACTTCTCCCCCTTTGCCAACAATGACAAAGTACCGCTGAAAAACCCTATTTCCATATATATATATATATAAAGTTTATGACAATAATGAATAATACTTGTCAAAAACTGATTTATAGTCCTGCAAAAATTGTTTCATGGATAGAGACCAGGACTCAAGTAGGGAGGTTGCCACTTCCTTCTCTGTTTGCATCTGGGATACCTGTTCCTCCATGGCATCTATTGTGCTTAGTTCCTGTGTGACTGTTAGGGCATCTAGGTTCAGATAACACTTCTGAAGAATTTGCAGTCGTGGAAGTAATACCAGTTGAAGCTCCTGCAAATCCCTAGACCGTGTGCTGATCTCTTGCTCCATCTTGGCTGACTGGATCTGGAACCGGTGAACGGTTTGCCAATATGCTGCAAAGGAATCATAAGGTGTCTTAAATGTGCCCAAGTAGGACTGTAAGTCCGTTTGAAGCTTTTGCTTCTTGGCTAGCACATCGTCGCAGAATAGATGAGGTTGACAGATTTTGCTGAGTAGCAAGTTTCCCTCATCTAAGGCATTCCTTTTGTCCTTTTGATCTTTTAGCAGTTCAGTCCTAAGCTCATTCATCTTTTTCACTAGAGCAACATTAAGAGCCTTTTGGTGCTCTTTCTTTACATTGGCCTCTGCTGCTTCTTCCTGACTCTGCACCTGATCATCCACTACAGTACATAGAAGTTTGAGTTGTGCTAGTGAATATTCAGTGTCAGGAAGATTAGTACCGGGGATTAAACCGGTAAGTGTGTCTACAGCCGCTTGAATAATATCCTGTTCCTTTTTCCTGCGAATGAATTCAAGGCGCTCTTGGGCAACCTTGATGCTCTGCATAAGCTCACACTCACTTGTAGATTGGAGATCAATAGGACTCGAGATAGCAACCGGTTTGGCTTGGCTTCCGATTGCCTTAGGAGTCTCCAGCTGTGTGCTCTTCATTGCTTCAGCTGTCTTGTCTGCTTCTTCCTTCTTTTTCCTCTCCTTCTCTTCTTTCTCTTTCTCTTCTCTCTTTTTCTTCTCTTCCTCTTCCATCTTCTTCTTGTCTTCCTCTTCTTTCTACTTCTGCTCTGCTTCTGCTTTCTTCTTTGCTTCCTCTTCCTTCTTCTTCTGTGCTTCCTCTTCCTTCTTCTTTTGTTCTTCCTCTTCCTTCTTCTTCTTCTCTTCCGCTTCCTTCTTCTTCTTCTTCTTCCGCTTCCTTCTTCTTCTTCTTCTCTTCTTCTTCCTTCTTTTTCTTCTCTTCTTCTTCCTTCTTTCTCTTTTCTTCCTTATCCTCTTCTTCTTTCTTTTTCTTATCATCTTCTTGCTTCTTCTTTTCTTCATCTTTTTGTTTCTCCTCTTCCTCTTTTCTCTTCTCTTCCTCTTTCTTCTTTTTCTCATCTTCATCCCTCTTCTTCTTCTCTTCCTGTTCCTTTGCCGCTTGTTGTGTGTCCTCAGCCTGTTCACCACCTTGATCGTCTTGTTGCCCCTGTTCAGTTCCCTCAGAAGGTATGTCCTGAGTGACATCTTCTACATCCAGGGCATCGACATCGATAGTGTCGATTGGTTCTTCCACCAGGTTTCCTTCCTCATCAAAGACCTCATCCGGTTTGGAAATAACCGGTTCCTTTTCCGCTTGGAGGTTGGCCATTCGTGCTTTGTGAGAGCTGATAGCATGAGCCATATGCTGATGAGTATCTTTTTCAACATCATCAATTCTCCCCTCCAACAACCAGAGTCTTCTTCTCCTTGTGAAGAAGAGACCTTTATTTTGATCCAGGGCATCAAATAATTTTGAATTTGAGAGTTTGGGGAAGTACTGTGAAAAGACTTTCTCCCTAATCTACTCTTCCTTTTCAATGGAAATGCGCCATTTATTATCTAATGCTTTAAATAATGAATCTGGTGTCTGAGATTTAATCTCTGATGGTGACCGGTCATTTTTACACAAATAAAGAATGATTTCCTATAGTACTTCATCTTTCTCCTCACTATTAAAATCATCATAATAATCTACAAAATCATGAAGTAATTTTCTCCTAATATTCTTTACTATTCTTTGACAATGTGTCAAAGGTTTGTATGAGGAGATATCAATATTTACCGGTGCGGATGCTGCCGGTTCATTCTTCTTCACCTTCTTTGTCTGTCTTGCCTTCTTTAGCTTTTCATCAGACTCGGTTTCTTCGGAGTCTGGTTAATTTGTCTTAGTCTTCCTTTTTCTTTCGAATACTTTTGCCGGTGTTACCTCCAGTTTCTTCTTTTCTGGTGACCGCTTGGTCACTCTTGGAGTTGCAGTGGTAGTCGATGCCGATGCTGCAGGCACTGCCTTGGCTTTCTTAGCTGCCGGTTCTTTTCCTTTCTTCACCGATGGTTCTTCAACCAGTACAATCCTCTCCAAGTAGGTTCCGGTCCTCTTAGCCTTTGGATCAAGAGGCGAGGCAATAAGGGTTGAGGCATACCCTTCTAGCATGTCATACATAACCTCATAGCCCATTGGCTCTACTTCCTCCATTCTAGGCTCAACAACCTCCATTAAACATTTGTCCACCTGAATAGTGAAACATATGTCATCTTCATATTTCTTCACTATGTCACCTGAGATTCTTACCCTCTGACTCATCTATCTTTTGAACTCATCAAAATATTTGTTCAGTACTTCAAGGTAGCCGGTTCCAATGGCTTGTACGCTTTCCTTTATCTGCTTGGTTGCCGGTTGGTCAGGGGACCATTGGACATCTCCTACACCAAGAAAGTAGCCTTGGAAATAAAAGAACAACCCTACCAGTAGTTGTCCAAACTTAAACCTCAGTGAATTATCCTGTTTGATTGCCTTAAGATTCAACAGGAGTTGCCTCTGCATGCCGGTGCATAAGTCAAGAGATGCATCCTCTTTTATCATCCGGTAAGCGGCATTTACCGCTGCAGCAGATACAAAATTAATCCTACTGGCTGAAAACGTTCTGTATCCTATCACCATGTAGGCGTATTTCACCAGATCATCCTTGATAGGATTGATCGTCATACCCCGTGAATCACTGGTTGAACCGGTGAGCTTGGCTATTTCAATTTTGCTCACTTTTCTCAGGGCTGACACTTCCCATGTGTTATAAAAGCCGGTGACTACATGAATTGCCTGAGGCGCAATGTCATGCGTCCTCTCTAGGTACATCTTGTCACCGTGGACTCTGCTCAAAATAATTTTGATGTGATCCTCCGTGAAATCTTCCAGAAAATATACTACGTTATGGAATTTCTTCTTCTCTAAGATACTAAATTCCGGTTTGATCTTTTTGTCCTTGCCACAAAATAGACCTAATTGAGTGTGAATGGCTAAAGACCCTAGGTCTTCTATTTTGCAATCAATATAATCAGAAATTCCTTCTTCAACTATGACTCCAACTGGAACTTGTGACAAAGCATTATATTTAGACTTCCTCTTAATAAAACTTTCTGACTCAATTGATGTACTCGAACTGGTATGAGATGCGGAAGCCATTGTAGAGTATTTCAAGAACACGAAAAATATCTTTCAAACGCGAATTTAGGGCTTCCTGATTCTGCTTCACTCCAATCTCCGTCGGATGCCAAATCACCGCTTTGTGTTCTCCACTACTGCTTGCAAACTGGATTTGAATCTCTTTCAAGGTTATTCAATTTCTTGAAATCTAAGCTCAAATCGCCTTTTCTTCGCTCTGCACTTGAAAACTTTTCTTCGCTCGAAAATAGATAGTGAGAAATGATTTGAAAAATGCATTTATACATGTCTCTCACCTACCATCATTAATGCTCCTCTATTAGGGCGCAAACCCTAATTTGCCTTTTTACCATTTCCGATCTTCTGCCAAGTGACAGGTATTGCATATTGGTTAAGGTCTTTTACCGGTGTAAACCGGGGGTTTGAAAGCATTTCGCCGTTTGCTCCCCCTAAGCCTTTGAGGCTTAGTTTGCCGGTTCCAATATTTCCACACTAGGTGCAGAAACCGGTTCCTCTTCCAACATTGTTGGTTTCTTCCTCCATGTTTTCTTCATGTCACCTTGAACTTTTTCAACATTGATTTCTCCTTCCTGAGTGACCGGTATATCATCAGATATACTTTTTCTGCTTCTGCAGAATCTTGCAATGTGACCCGGTTTGTTGCAGTGATAGCAAACAAGTCCAGGTTCTCTCCAAGGTCCATGGTACATGTTTCCATTCTTCCTTCTGCATGTTGCAGCAGTGTGACCATGACCATGACAGATCATACAACTTTCTCTCCATCCGATTGCCGCTTGATGACCACCGCTTCTTGACTGATGATTGAAGACATTAAACCAGTTGTGATTCTGGTTCACAAAAGGTTCAGGGCTAGTTCCTTGGGTCCTCTGAGGATATTTTCCAGTGTTATCCATCACAGACCTGCATTCAAATGCTCTATGCCCAAACTTGTTGCATGCATAACAATGACCATTAAACTTATTGGATCTAGGTACATTGTTGATAAAATAAGGAAAATTATTGTAGGCTTTGCTCCTACATACATTAGCAGTGTGTCCTTCTTTAAGATAGTTAAAGCAAACAGGTTTGAATTTTTTCTTACCTTTTCCTTTGAGTGTCGGTTGCTTCTTTGATGCTTCAGCATTTGTTCCTAAGGATTCTCCTTCCTCATGTCCAGAGAAACCAAGACCATTGGTATTCTTTGCCGGTCTAGATGACTCAAGCTTTTGCTCTAGCTTGACAGTACTTTTGCCAAACTTAGCAAGTATTTCCTTTGACTCAAAGAGTTCTTTGGAAAAAGAAGTGTTTGTCTCCATTAGACTTGCATTTTCTGAGATGGCTATGTTCAGTTCTCCTTGCATGTCTTCTTTTTCCATTCTGCTCTCATGAAGACGAGCAGTCAGTGCACTAATCTCTTGTTTCAACTTGGAGATCTCATGATCTCTATCCTTTATCCGAGCTTCAGCTTTTCTCTGGTTCTCAAGCTCTTGACTAAACCTAATAGTCAATCCTTCCAACTCCTTTCTCAGATTGGAGTTTGAATCATTCAGTTTATTTACTTCAGCAATCATGGCTTCCATGTTAGCTTCATCTTCAGAACTACTTTCAGATAGTTCCATAAGCTTTTCTGCATGTTCTCTCCTTTTTGCTTGAGATGACTTGTAGTTGACCATAAGATCATCATAGGCTTGCTCAGACTTAGTGAGCCATTGAGTAAGTTCCCTCATGGTGTATTCCCTCATATCTCTTTCCAAGTGGTTAAACTTATAGAAAGGTAGGCTCTGATACCAATTGATGAATACTAACGGGGGGGTGAATTAGTATGCCAAAAATCTCTGCACTAAAACACTTACACAATCTAAATATAAACCGGTAAAGCAGTCTGACAGTCAAACCGGTTACCACACATGCAAACCAAAATGCGAATAAAGCATTCACCCACAAAACCAATACAACCATAACACAAGATATTTGACGTGGAAACCCAACTGGGAAAAACCACGGTGAGATGGAACTCACAAGTCACTATCTGCAGAATAGAAACCAGACCGGTTAAGGTCTTACAATGTTCTTCACCAGAACAGATCCTGTTAGGAATCTCGATCTCTGTTAGGAGATAAGTCCGATTAAAGACTACCTTGTTAGAGGATTTTAGATTCACATGTGTGAACCACCTTGTTAGAGGATTTTACAAAGGCTTTGAGGCCTACCCGGTTAAGGGCTACAGACTTGTCAAAAATGTGAGTAATCAACAAGTGTTTGATCTATCGCTTAGCACAAACTGCTTGGTTAGATCCAGTATTGCTCACAGTTAATGTATTCCAGCATTACTTCAGTCTTCTCTATCTCTCTCACAGTTACAACTTGAACTTCTCAGATAAGATCGTTCTCAACTTCCACTTTAAACCCTAGCTCGACATTAACCCTTTCAGCAACCTACTAAAACCTTAGACATGATGTCCTTTTAAAGGAATCTGATTTCATGTCGGTCCAATAGGATTACATTACAATTTCCTAGGTTCAATGAATCTAGACATACTCAGTAACACGACACAAAAAGCACTGTCAATGTGTCGGCACTGTCAAACAATCGATGGATTGGTAACTCATCACAAAATGCCGGTTGGTAACTCATCACAGAGTATTACCAGTTCATACAAAATACCGGTTGCCGGTTTGACAAAAATGAAGACTGGTAAGAATGTGTTGTGCCGCTTTGCTCCCTCGTACCACTTGGGATCAATGAACCGCTTAGGGTCGACATGCCGCTTCAGACCGGGAAACACATTCTGCAAAATCACCATTAGTCTAAAGACTAGAATACAACATACCGGTTGGAACAAATACCGGTTGAGCACAAGCTCATACACATAAAGGGGATCTCAATACAAGTGTGTGTCCATCAATGACAATCACAACATAAACAACAAAAATGCCAACAAAATATTCATTTGATTAAATATTGTGGTAGACCTCTTAACAAGGATTTGTGGAAAGTTCGTGAATCAGACCACGAGGCAATACTTGAGACACTAAGGGTTAGAGCTGATCTAGAAGGTTCACTTGATTGATTTTGGGCCATTTGGAAGAATAATTCTACAATATGGTAGAATAATTTTGATAATTTTGTAATATCTTTTGCGAAACGTTGTAACTTCTCCTTTTTGGATGTGCTCTACATGCATATGAGTTGTAATATGCATATGAGCTGTAACGTACATATGTAGATGCCAAATTTTTATATATAAAAATATTAATGAGTTGTAATGTGCATATCTAGATGCAAATTTTTTTATAAAAAACAACAATGAGTGGTAATGTGCATATCTAGATGCTAATTTTTGTATAAAAAAGTAACAACGAGTTGTAATTTTCGTATTTAGATGCAAAATTTTGTAAATATAAATAGTAATGAGCTTGATCGTTTATATAAGATGCCAAATTTTATATATGAAAGTGTCCATGGGGCTGATTTGTACCATTTGATTATAAATACATTTGTAATAAACTTGCACCATTTAATTATAAATTTGTACTATTTGATTATAAATAACTGAGTCTAATTTTGACATATGTTAAATAACTTGCAAATGGGTATCTGAATATGCATTTTTTTCCAAGTGTTTTGGGAAAGTTTTGAGTTATTGTTGAATTACCCGATTTGAAGGGCTAGTAGGAATAGTCCGAAACCGAGAGAGTTTTAGGCAGCGACAAAACGGCTCCATAGGTTCAAACGGATTGTCCATAAGTGCCATGGTCTTCGAGTTACGCAATGTCAAAGTTTGACCCTTTTTTCCACTTTGAGCGCTCAAGGGAAAACTTCGCTACGAGGTGGCTCGTAACGATCAGACGTCTTGGGGAGTGAGACAAGGGTACACCTAGCGTAAACCCGACCAACCGGATGTTCTCATGCTGATGGTTCATTCCCACGACAAGCAAAACGAAAGATGCATTATTTTGCCACGTCTTACTGATGGTCTTTGATAGTTTTTGATGCGATAGAAAAAATCTCACCACAAGAAAACGGAATCGAGTTGCCCGAAACTGAGAGAGGATTTTTTAGGCAGCAACAACATGAACCCATAGGTTCAAACGGATCGTCCATAAGTGTCACGGTCTCCGAATTACGTGACGTCAAAGTTTGACCTTTTTTTCCACTTTGAGTGCTCAAGGGAAAACGTCCCTACGAGGTGGCTTGGAACGATCAAAGGTCTTGGGGAGTAAGAAAAGGGAACACATAGCTTAAACCAGGCCACCCGGACATGCTCACGTTGATGGTTCGTTCCCACGACAAGAAGAACGAAACATGCACTATTTTGCTACCTATCACTAACTATTTTTGATGCGACAAAAAAAATATCACCACAAGAAATGGAATCGAGTTGCCCAAAACCGAGAGAGGATTTTTTAGGCAGCGACAAAATGACCCCATAGGTTCAAATGGATCATCCATAAGTGCCACGGTCTTCGAGTTACGTGACGTCAAAGTTTGACCATTTTTTCCACTTTGAGCACTCAAGGAAAATGTCGCTACGAGGTGGCTCAGAATGATCAAATGTCTTGGGGAGCGAGACAAGGGAACACCTAGCGTAAATATGACCACCCACACGTGCTCACACTAACTGTTCGTTCCCACGACAAGCAAAATGAAAGATGCACTATTTTGCCACCTCTCACTAACGGTTTTTGATGCGACAAAAAATATCTCACCACAAGAAAATGGAATCGAGTTGTCTGAAACCGAGAGAGGATTTTTTAGGTAGAAAAAACAGGAACCCATAGGTCCAAACGTATTGTCTATAAGTGTGACGGTCTCCGAGTTATGCGATGTCAAAGTTTGACCATTTTTTCCACTTTGAGCGCTCAAGGGAAAACGTCGCTACGAGGTGGCTCATAACAATCAGACGTCTTGGGGAGCGAGACAAGGGCACACCTAGCATAAATCCGACCACCCGGACATGCTTGCGTTGACGGTTCATTCCCACGACAAGCAAAACAAAATATGCACTATTTTGCCACCTCTCACTGACGGTTTTTGATGCGACAGAAAAAATCTCACCACAAGAAAATGGAATCGAGTTGCTTGAAATCGAGAGAGGATTTCTTAGGCAGAAACAACACGACCCCATAGGTTCAAACATATTTTCTATAAGTTCCACGGTCTTCTAGTTACGCGATGTCAAAGTTTGACCATTTTCCCACTTTGAGCGCTCAAGGGAAAACGTCGCTACGAGGTGGCTGGTAACGATCAGACATCTTGGGGAGTGATTAAAGGGCACACCTAGCATAAAAATGGCCACCTGGAAGCGCTCGTGCTGACGGTTTTTTCCTATGACAAGCAGAACGAAAGATGCACTATTTTGCCACCTCTCACTGATGGTTTTTGACGGTCTTTGATGCGACAGAAAAAATCTCAGCAAAAGAAAACGAAATTGAGTTGTCTGAATCTAAGAGAGGCTTTTTTTAGGCAAAGACAACATGAACCTATTGGTTCACATGGATCGTCTATAAGTGCCACGGTCTCGGAGTTACGTGACGTCAAAGTTTGACCGTTTTTTCCACTTTGAGTGCTCAAGGTGAAACGTCGCTACGAGGTGGCTCATAACGATCAAATGTCTTGGAGAGCGAGACAAGGGAACACCTAGCATAAACCCGGCCACCCGGCCTCACTCACGCTAACGGTTCGTTCCCACGACAAGCAAAATGAAAGATGCACTATTTTGCCCTTCTCACTGACAGTTTTTGATGCGACAGAAAAAATATCACCACAAGAAAACAGAATTGAGTTGTCTGAAACCAAGAGAGGATTTTTTAGGCAGCAACAACATGACCCCATTGGTTCACACAGATCGTGTATAAGTGCTTCAACTCTTCTTTTATAGGCGATTTGGATGAATAGGTGCGTCTCTTACCCTAAGGCTGACTTGTTATGGAATAAAATTTAAATGAAAACCTTACCTAAGCCGACTCATCCTTAGATAAATTTCGAATTTGATTTGTGCGCTCAAATCTTGTCTTAATTAGTTCTTGAAATGATGAACTTCACTCCATAAGCATGAGTTTATGAAATAATAACTTCAGTCTAATCTCTTCATGCACGAAGGATTCAAAGCAAATTCAATCAATCAAAATACACAATATCAACGTTACCGGTGTCAGTACTTGGGTATACACAATATGAGCAATGATAGTTTAAAAGTATACGCCATCTGAGTTACAAGTAATGAACAAATTGGATCACATTTCAAGACATATACACAATGAACAAGTTTGATCACATTTCAATAGCAAATAACTAAGTTTCAAGAATATCATGTTTCATATATATCAATGAACAAATTGGATCGAATATCAAGTTTCATATATATCAAAATGAACAATAATTGTGTACATATTAAAAACTGGCATAGATGCCAAATCAATAATAGTTACAAAAATGTGGCATGTGCCATGTCTGTCAAAGTCGATATATACATATACAAATATCGAATATATAAAAAAAAGGTCCTTCAATGACCACAACTATAACTATATGTCTCTATCGGTATCTATGACTGTGGCAGATCATCAAAATCGAGCCTCTTCAAAGCAGTACGTGGTTGCACAAAGATGATTCAAATGTCGAATCAGATACATTTTCTCAATATAAAATCAAAATAACTAAATACTGAACTCTAAATTGTTTGAAGTTGAAATGTTGATTACCTCATCTCTGTCTTCTGCAATTGGGTGAGGCTGAGGATCCGTGGGATGTCCTGAAGGAGGCTATAAATGGTAAAACAACATTAATACATGTTAATAACATATATGTTAAAAACATATATGTTAAATAACACATAATAACTAAAAATAAGTAGACTAAAAAACTAAAGCATACTGAAGCCCCAGATGGATGTGCTGTGGTCGTAGGAGGCAAAGTCACAGATGAATCAGTTATGACTGTAGACACCTAAAATTGTCCAGTCTAATTAAATAAATATTTTATTTATTTAATTATCCAAGCCTAATTCTTCTATTAATTAAATAAATCTTTATTTATTTAATTAATTCATTTATCCTCTTCTAGCCTTATTTCTCATTTAAATAAATACATTTATTTATTTAAATTATCCTCTTCCTAAATTAAATAAATATTTAATTTATTTAATTATCCCACTTCTACTATTAATTAAATAAATCTTTATTTATTTAATTAATTCATTAACCTTTTCTACACATGACACATGTCATTCATCTCTTAACTCATACACTACCTACCTCTTTCATTATTTTACTATTTCTTATACCTACCCTCTAATCCTAGCCGACCTCCTTTTACACCTCTCAATCTTATCCCTCCATTTCATATAGTGTCTTCTATTTAAGGAGATGCCTTCTTCACTATCAAACCCTAATCAGGGATTCTAATCAAGCATTCTAATGATCATCTTGACTACACTACGATCCTACTTGCAACCACATTCTGTTCTTTGTTGAGCTCTTGTGCATATAAAATCTGAGAGCAAATATATCAAGCAAGATCAATGGAGATAGGAAGAATGGAGATCAAAACCCTATTGGATTTGTGATGGTATAATCTTTGTGATTTCATGTGATTTGCATTGTCTTAGGTAATCTTCACATGTTATGGTGGATCTTTGTTGATTGTTAGGCTAGGGTTTTGTGGTTGAATTCATTTAGCCTTTCAATATTGTTATTATTGTTATCCATTTTCACCATATACATTTTGGCACGCCCGGTGGGACTTCTTGTCCCTTTTGCATTTAACCTTTCTTTGTTGCAGATTTTGCATTTTTAAAGTTGCAGATCGGACATTTTTCAACGACATTTTAGGTATTTTTCGCGTCTGCGAACTTTCAGATCGCGTCTCTGATTTTCAGGAGCGTCTGCGGATACTGGAGTCGCGTCTGTGTTTTTGACAAATTTTATTTTGCAGGTCTCAGACAGGGGCGTCTGTGTTTTCTAAGCGCGTCTGTGTTGTTTTTTATCGCGTCTGTGTCCGATAAGGGCGTCTGTGATTTTTGACTGCGTCTGTGAGTCACAGAACCGCGTCTGTGTCATACAGATGCGTCTGTGCCTTAGGTAACAGCGTCTGTGTTTTGAATGTTTCGAAATTTTCAAATTTTCATTGATTCGGTTTTCGGATTTCGTACTTAGGGTTTCAGATCTGGTTTATTTTTGGACTAACCCTTTCAGATCTAGCTAACTAAGTTGGTGCAGCTCGCCTTGGAAGCTAAAATGTTTTGGTTGAAGGCCCCTCTTTCACAAAGTCTTTTGGGTTTCTAAAATTTACCTAACTTGTGCGCTTGCAGGAAGGGGTGATCATTTGAAACAACCCAAACTACTAACAAATTTTGTTGTAGGTCCTTGGCTAGGGTTTTTGAAATTTTGTTGTGTGCCTTGTTTTCATAGACTAGCAAACACTTCCATTGGTGCACTAAAATTGAATCATTGTCTTTTGTGTCTTGAGCAATAGGCTCTTTTTGTTTATTCTTTAGAGGGCCTGTCTTCCCGTGTGGTCATTAGGACTACTAGTGAGAAGAGAACGACCCAAGTGGTAGCGAGGAAAACCCACCTCATCCGAACCACTATAATCAAATGTATTCATGGTGAAAACTATGGATAACGTGTGCTGATTAGTTCATACCGACACTATGTCTCCCCATAAACCCGTTTGATCAAATTTATTTGATCATTTGTAGGGCGTAACCCCTACCGGCTGGGAGCCTTCTATATTTACAGAGCTGAAAGTGCCACATGTATGGCCACACAAGCGGATGCCCTTACTAGCACCATTTTGTTTTAGAGGCCCAAATCCTTCTAGTTGTTGGGGCAGGAGGTCAGACCTCTGGTAGCGGCCCACACACATACGGTTCTTAGTAGAGATACAAAGTTCGCCATGGGGAGTTTTCATGGGGACTGATGCTTGGTTGACCTGAGAAGTGAGTGCCGAGGGTGGAGCCAGTGAGGTCAAGCATCTAAGTATCCGCTCTGAGTAGCGTAGCCTCGGGGGTAAAACCCTATGTGGGATCAACAACTATTGTCTTGGCCAGCCATAAGAATTGTGCTTGACTTATGTTAAACATTCAAAGCATTCAAGATCAAACAGCAAAACATTGTGTCTTTTGTGTCTTCAAGTGTATGCAAAACATTTTACATCAAACAACACACTTTTGGAGTCTAAACATTGAGTCCTCATCAACATTGAGTCCTCATCAACATTATGTCCTCTTGTCACGAAAAACAGTCAAACAGTCGGATTTGGTCACAACAAAACAACTTCACAAATTGGAAAAATTGCACGAAGTTTACAGAAACGCGTCTGTGTCTGTTTTAACCGCGTCTGTGTTGTCTAAGCGCGTTTGTGAAGGGCATAATAGCGTCTGTGTTTATAACAACGTCTGTGTTAAGCAGAGTAGCATCTGTGTCGGGTAACCGCGTCTGTGCAGTATACAGTCGCGTCTGTGTCCAGAATTGCAAAAACTTTACAGTCCAGCAAACATAAACAAGAAAATTGCAGAAGCGCATCTGGGTTAAACATAGTAGCATCTGTGTATGGAAACCGCGTCTGTGAAGGATACAGTCGCGTCTGTGTTCAAAATTGCAAGAAAATTTTAGAGTCCAACAAACAAGAGAAATCAGTTTCGGAATACTTGAGCTTCCTAGGTTGTTTCTTCAGGTTTCATCTAGCATTCAACCTGTCTCTGGGTCTCATACAGTCCATCATTGCTTCACATCTCATTTTACATTCATACTTGTCTAAACTTGAGTCAAAAGGTCACTTGCTTGTCCTCATCATACTTTGTCAACATACTACAACTACACTTTTCTAAGTGGTCCCTCATCAAGGTTTCTTACCTTTGGGTCTCATTTGGTTTTACTCAGAGTCAAGGTCAACTTACCTCATCAAGAGAAACTATCCTCTCTTTGGAAGTCACACCTACTCTACTACTTACATACTTGGTCTTACACTTTGGACATTGCAAGTACACTTCAGACTCATTTACATTCCATTCAACTCTTGGTCTTCCATACTCTTTCCATTTTATTCATCTAATCTTACACATCTTGGTCAAACACCTAGTTCATAATTGAAACCCGTCTTCAAAAATCTAGGAGAAAAGCTAAAGAAGCTCAAGGGTCCGCCAACATGAGTTCTTATGAGTATGACAATGATTTATTTTTCAATCCTGAGCACACTACATTGCTTGACATGGATGTTTATAGACACATTCCAAATGTGGAAAACGCAGACACTACAAACAACAAGGCTACACACAATGACAATGTGGACAACTTTTCAATACAATCAGCAGATATAGAAGAATCCATAATGAATCCTCATTTCAATAGATTGGTTGAAGAGATAATGAAGAGAGATAGACAATACTTCTTACACATGATGGCACAAAGTGGAGCTAAAATACCTCATGACTTTGACATGTCTCAACTTATGGAAAACCGACCCTCGCAACAAACTCACTCCAACATGGATCAAAGGAGACCCAATAGTGGAGGAAATAGAGGACCACACATGGTCCCTGAATCACCATCATCCTTGCTTCAAAAACCAGAGGTCCCACATACACATGGTCAAACATATGATACTTACCTTCGAAGACCATTATGGAAGCCTTATGCAGATAGATATGCTCAATCACATTCTCAAGCTATGGATCAATCAAAACAAGTGGACACTCAAAGGCATGCTCAAAATTTGGACACAAGGAAACCTCATGTCAAATTTGGGGGCAACACAATAGAACCCGACGTGCCTATAGAATATGGTATATATGCACAAAATAGATATGGGGTTCCTCAACATGAAGCTATACCAAGTGCTCCCTATATGCCGCATCAATATAGACCTCCTCCATATGAACATGTCTATGATCAATATCATCCATACATGCAACAAGCTCCTCCTCAAATTGGTGTCCCAAACATGGGGTATGCTACAAGAAATCGATCGCCACCTAAGAATAATTTGGAGCAACAAATCAAAGATTTACAAAAGAAAATGGAGGACATGAGTACACCAAAACCAACATACACTATGAGAGACATATGTCCTTATCCATTTGATAAGAGCATTCCAATGCCTCCATTTCCGGCACACTTTGTGACGCCAAAATTTGACAAGTACAGAGGAAAAGGAGACCCCAAGGCACACATACGACAATTTTTCACAGCTTGCATAGAGGTAGCGGCAGAAGAAACATATTTGATGAGGTTATTCCCGCAAAGCTTAGGCGATCAAGCTATGGAATGGTTCTCTCAATTACCTCCTGGTATTAAGTCATGGGGTGACTTAGCAGAGGCATTTATTCAACATTTCTCCTACAACATAGAAACAGATATCTCAGTCACTACTTTGTGCAATACTAAGCAAAAGGAGGGAGAATCTTTTGCGTCATTTTTACAAAGATGGAGAAATCTAGCCAACAGATGCTCTTGTGAAATTCCCCAAAAACAAATGGTAGAAATGTTCACTCAAAACGTTAACAAGGATATTGGCTATGATCTAAGGAAAGCTTGTTTGTCCACCTTCAAGGATGTTATTGAAAAGGGCTTAGCAACAGAAAAGGTCCTAATTGAACAAGGAGTCATCAAGCTATTCAAGGAAAACAAAGATGACTTTAAAGGAAAAGACAAGCCAAGATTTTGGAATAAAAACAAGAACACAGTCAACGATGGCGTTGTTGATGCCAATACAGTGAGACCCAAGTTCATCTTTTCAGGATCAAGTTCTACAAACAATCAAGTGAATACTCAAACAACTTCCAGATCACGAAGGAAGTGCACTCCATTGGGAGAACCACTTGAATCAGTCTTCAAAAAGCTAGTGGCAAACAAAGTGATCACAGTTCCAGATTTTCCTCCATATGAACCAAAGGTCAAACCAAATTGGTGGAATGATGATGAGTATTGTGAGTTTCATAAGAGCAAGGGTCATAAGACAGGAAATTGCCATCGACTGAAGAATATCATGCAAGATCTCATTGATAGAGGTGACATTGAGATTGAGGGACATTCGTCTAATTGAGAACATGAGATGTTTAAGGAACCATTCCCAAAGCATGACAAAGGAAAAGCCCAAGTCACAGATGATCAGGCCAACTATACTAGAGCACCTTACAACTATGACTCAACTATCAATCACATCTCAATGGATAATCATATCTCTACTATTACCATCAAGAACAAAAATCCTGAGAATCCTCCTCAAAGACCCAAGATTGTCCTAAGAGGTGTTGGATCTTCTTCCGAGCCTGCCTCTGAATGTCATGTTACAACTCGTCGAGGTAAAATTACTTTGCCAGGTGCCTCCACTAAAAACACCTCTTCTTCATCTACTAAACCTGAGTATGACCTTGTAGAACAGTTAGGGAGGACACCTGCGCTCATCTCCATCCTTGAGCTCTTACGCATATCCCCCGCTCATAAAGCTATTCTTGACAAAATCTTGAGAGACACCGCCGTTCCTACTGATCTGAACATGGACCAGTTTCAAGCCATGGTGGGATACCTATCCATTCCACATTCCCTTACATTTACAGAAGCTGATGACGCCTCCATAAGTCAGCCACATAATGCACCATTACATATTGAAGCCTTCATACACAAGCATCGAATAAAGCGAGTCCTGATAGATGGAGGAGCTGGTCTAAACATTTGTACATTGAGCACCATTAAACAATTGGGATATTCTGATAAAGCTGTGAATTCAAAGAACCAAATTACCATCAAGGCATATGATGATGAAGAACGCTCATCCAAGGGCACGGTCACCTTACCTCTAAGAATTGGGCCAGTTACAAAGGATGTGGTTTGTCAGGTCCTGGATTTAGATCTCACTTATAATATATTGCTAGGACGTCCTTGGATTCATGAAATGAGGGCAGTCCCATCGACATATCACCAATGCATTAAGTTTCCTCATAATGGAGTCAAGGTAACAGTTAACGGTGATCCTAATCCGTTCATATATTGCAATAACCTGAGATCACATACGGAGACCATCATTCCCAGTAATCGTGAAGCTATTCCTTCTTCGGCATACATTGACCCTGAGTCATTAAAACCTTTGACATCAAAACAAGGTGAACTTAAAGGCAGATTTCAGGACAAAGGCATGGGAGAATACACTTTAAATCAGACCATGTATTTACGACAAGTCATGAGCTCTCCAAAAGAATTTGGAAGGCCACATCCTAACAAGCAAACATTCATCATGATGCTCAAATGGGATCCTACTACCTTTCAAAGATGGGGCGAACTGGAAGAGGAAGATTTATACAAAATGCTCTATAAAGACATTGAAGATGACACACATGATCAGATCAATATACCTTGTGAGAAATATGGCAAAGGCTTCAAGATTCTACAAAAAATTGGGTATGATGGAAAAAGCCCTCTTGGGTTACGCAAAGATGGCGTCATGGAACCCCTACAACCTGAATTGACTGTAAGAAGAGAACGCTCAAAGGGACTTGGTTTTCTGACTTCCAAGATCCACACTAAAAGGACAGAAGAGGCATCACGAATCAAAATTGCCAAAATTCAACAAGAGGATTGCTATTCCACAAACTCCAATGAATGGGAATGGGGTTCAGACAAATCCTCCAGTGACTATGAGCTCACCGAGACATTCAGAGAGCCAGATGAACCCACAGAACAGGAGGAGTTTTATAACAAATTCAGAGTTGGTCAAGAAACAACCCATGAGGAGTCTACACAGTCCTTGTCTCAAGGTTCTAGGTTGAAATCACATAGGATGAGAACACCTGTTCCGGAATGCGCTACTAGTAATGATAATTTGGACTCGCTCGTGATCGAGACTGATGAGGAGAGTGCCATCGATGACCTCGACGATTGCCTCGATATACCCGAATATAACCACATCTTCACTCTTAGCCCCGCAAACTCTGAAAACATTAAAGGCCTTCCCCTTGTTCACCACCAACTCATTGACTGGGATTATGAAGGACCAGCACAATTTGACACATTTCAGAATGACGAAGCTATTATTGACTATCTTGGCATACGAGATGATCTTCCCCCTGGGGACCACAAAGCAGGATACACCATAGAACTCAACAACATGGCATATTTTGGTGAGGGTGTCGGACCTTCCAGTCGCAAAAAATGTGAAAATAAGAACAAATCAAGGGTCTTATGGCGAAAACCACACTGTGGCGCTATCTGACCCCAAAAAAGTAAAAAGAAAGGACGTATCTGAGGGCGAAAACCTCTCTGAGGCACCCGAAGATGGAAGGCTCGACATTCTCCCATCATCATATGAGGAAAAGTCATCCATGTTGGTAGAGGAGACTATCAAAACAAACATTGGTACAGAAGAGGTTCCACACAACATATTCCTGGCTCAATCATTAACAGAGTCCGAAATATCAAAATTCATAAGCTTCTTCAAAGAACGACAAATCAACTTTGCATGGTCATACGCTGATATGCCTGGACTGGATCCAGATTTGGTAATGCATCATTTGACAGTCAAACCGGGGGCAAAGCCAGTGAAACAAAAATTAAGGAAAATGCATCCACAAGTGGCATTACTAGTCAAAGCAGAGCTTGAGAAATTACTCGATGTCGGATTCATACGCCCAATTGATTACCCCGAATGGATCTCCAATTTGGTACTTGTCAACAAACCAGATCGCAACATTAGAATTTGCACAGATTTCAGAGACATCAACAAAGCTTGTCCAAAGGATGACTTCCCATTACCAAACATTGACTTGATTGTTGATCTCACAGCAGGTCATGAAATGCTATCATTAATGGATGGATTCTCTGGCTATAATCAGATAAGAATTGCACCCGAGGATCAACATAAAACATCATTCACTTGTCCGTGGGGAACTTTCTGTTGGAATGTCATGCCCTTTGGGCTGAAAAATGCAGGTGCTACATATCAAAGAGCTATGACTACTATTTTTCATGATCTCATGCATGTAACTGTGGAAGATTATGTTGACGATCTCTTGGTCAAATCAATAGACAGAAATACACATTTGGACATACTTTCAGTTGCCTTTGATCGGTTGGAAAAGTACAAGGTAAGATTAAACCCCAAGAAATGTGTCTTTGGAGTAACCTCCGGGAAACTCCTAGGATTCATCGTGTCCAAAAGAGGAATTGAAGCGGATCCAGCAAAAGTCAAAGCTATCTTGGAAATGCAACCACCAAGAAATATCAGTCAACTTCGATCCTTACAAGGCAGACTCCAGTCCATCCGAAGATTCATAGCACAACTGGCGGATAAGTGCAATCCTTTTCAACACTTGCTACATAAAAACATCAAATTCAAATGGGATGATAACTGTCAACAGGCTTTCCAGACGCTCAAAGACTATCTCCTAAATCCACCAGTTCTGATGGCACCAGTTCCAGATCAACCACTGTTATTATACATTTCAGCTACTCCAACAGCACTGGGGGCACTCTTAGCACAACAAATTGTTGACGGCAAGGAAAAAGCAGTATACTATATCAGTCGCACATTGGTGGGATATGAGCTAAACTATACACCAATCGAGCGTGCATGTCTCGCTGTGGTCTTTGCTTCATAGAAATTATGACATTATATGCTCACTCACAAGACTAAGTTGATTGCAAGAATTGATCCATTAAAATACCTTCTCAACAAAGCTACACTTACTGGGTGACTGGCCAAGTGGGTAATGATCCTGAGTGAATTCGACATTGAGTATGTGGACAGAAAAGCAATAAAAGAACAAGCCATCGCAGATCAATTAGCAGATGCTCCCATGATAGATGATTCCTTTAAATTCAGAATTTCCAGATGAATCCATTTTAACAGTGTCACGTGCAAAGCCATGGCAATTGTACTTCGATGGCTCATACACACAGCATGGGGCAGGAGCTGGTATTCTCTTTATAACTCCTCAAGGTGATTCTATACCAAAATCATACCGCTTATCATTTCCTTGCACTAACAATATAGCGGAATATGAGGCATTAACAACAGGATTACGAATTGCAGTTCAATGGAAGATCCAGGAACTTCATGTTTTTGGAGACTCCCAACTTGTTATCCGTCAAGCAACTGATGATTACCAAACAAAAGATGAAAAATTACTGCCTTATAAACAAATGGTGGATAGTCTGAAACAACACTTTACAAAGATAGACTTTGAGCAGATACCAAGAGAGTAGAATCGTGCTGCAGATGCCATGGCTTCAAATTGCTTCACTAATTGATTTACCTCAAAATGAGACCTGCTATGAGTTCTTGGTAGACAACCTATTGGTTCCTTCATATGAGATCACTCCTACTGAAATGATATGCGTTGTTGGTCCCGAATCCTAGTTATATGGTTCCATATTCACATATCTTCACGACAATATCTTACCTCCTGATCTATCAAACAACCAACGCCGCACTTTCATTCGCCAATCCTCTCGATATGTCATTCTAGCTGATATCCTATACCGACGAAGTCTAGATGGCACTCTTTTTAGATGTCTAGAAAGCGACGAAGCTCAGATTGCGTTACGTGAAGTGCATGAAGGGATATGTGGTCCACATGCTAGTGGTCCTACCTTGGCCAAGAAACTCATAAGGACTGGATATTACTGGCCCAATATGGAAAAATACTCATATCAGTTTGTTAAGAAATGTAAGCAATGTCAAATTCATGGAGACCTCATACATGCGCCGGCACAAGAACTACAACCACTTGCGTCTCCTTGGCCCTTTTGTCAGTGGGGACTCGATCTCATAGGCAAGATTCACCCTCCTTCTTCCAATGGTCATAAATTCATTATCACTGCCACAGAGTATTTTACAAAATGGATTGAAGCCGTGCCTCTCACACAAGTCACTGGAAAACAAATTGCTACTTTCATCCTTAACTATATCATTTGCCGATATGGTATTCCTAAGTCCATTATTACTGATAACGGGCGTCCCTTCAAAAATCAGGATGTTCGTGAACTCTGTGACCGCTTCCATATTTCCCATCGTTTCTCCACACCATCTTACCCCCAAGGTAATGGCCAAGCTGAGGTGTCTAATAAAACAATCCTTAAAATCCTCAAGAAGACAGTCGACGACGCTGGCCGTAACTGGCATATCCAACTTAATCCTGCACTTTGGGCCAACCGCACAAGTGTCCGAACACCTACAGGAGCTACACCATATTCACTTGTCTACGGCGCTGAAGCCATCTTGCCTATTGAGGTCGAGTTACCCTCTTTACGGGTCTCTTTGCAAAACATCATCACTGATGGAGATTACAGGGTCTCTCGCTTACAAGAACTAGAACTGTTGGATGAACAGAGACAAATTGCTTTTAATCATCTCAAGGCTTACCAACAACGGATGAGTCGCAGCTACAATCACAAAGTCAAGCCTCGCACATTTGAGGTAGGTGACTTGGTTCTCAAAGAAAATCCCAAAAATCAGCAAGATAGAGAGAAGAAGGGCAAGTTTGAACCAAATTGGCTGGGTCCTTACATCGTTACAGCAGTCTATGGATCTGGGGCATATCAGCTCTCTACTACAGAAGGTGAACCTTTGGAGGATCCTATCAACAACATGCACCTTCACAGGTTTTACACATAGCTCTTCAGAGTATCCTAATTCGAAAACACAAAAAAAAAAAGAAAAAAAAAAGAAGAAGTTATAAAACAAAAAAATCGTTACTTGGTGAAAACCTGGCAAACAGGCGCCTTGTGACACAAAAAACATTGAAAAATTGAAAAAAGTCAAGAGAAATAATTTCGTCCAACGGTGAAAACCACTTCGGTGGCACCCTGGGCAAGCACCATGGTGAAAACTGGGTTCCCAGCGCCATGCGTAGAGACAGTGCTCCTCCCTCCTTCAGGATTCTCTTTCATCCTTTCACTTTGCACACACTCACGACCAATTCGTTCATAATAAACTTACCCAGTCCCATCATGGCTTGTTATTGATCTACCCAAGATTGGTTAGCCATTCATAATAAACATTCCTAAACCTCCCTTTCCATCCATAATAAATCAGATCCTATCTGTGGCTAAGGCAAAATCCTACGTCTAGTGATGGGTGTGGAACTGAGAACATCACATGTTTCGAGGAGTACAGTTTCTTCCAGCTTCCTTCAGTCTGTCCGCGCACAATCCGCAATAAAGCAACATTTGCATCACAGATCTGCAATAAAGTTTCATCTTCTCCGCAATAAAGTATCAGTTTCATGGATTCAGTCAGTTTCAAATGAGACATGACAGCAACAATGGGCTTCAACAAATCAAATCTTTCAACAGACTCAGACAACATTATGGTTCAGTGCTATCTATCCTTTCTGTGAAAGTAAACATTGTGACCACAATCAAATACGACTTATACAAGTGACAAGAGACACTAAACTTGAGGACTACAGTGGATGTTGGTGTCGAGTCTTGGTTTTCTTTTGATTTCATCTTTTTTGGTGACATGGCTTTTAGTTTTTCCAAGATGTCTCTAACTAGAGATTCTATCTCTAGGATGTCTTTGACTAGAAAGGCGAGGATGGGGTATCGTCACCTATCTTTCTTTACTGTCTGCGGATTGTCTCTTAGTAATGCTATGACTTGTCCAAGGATATGAGGACGCTGTGAGTCTAGTGTGAACTGGGGCATTCCTTGTTTGTGACTGTCTTATCTCCATGCAAATAGGTACAATGACTTTCTGGGTCGAACACATGCCTCGATTGTCATAACCTACTTGCCATAATAAAGCTCAATGATGATAACGCACAAGAAGCTCTTTCACTTTCATATCTTCTGTCTTTCATCCCCCCTTTCTTGATTGACTTCCAGCGTCCTTCTCGAGTCCTCGTAGCCTGCTATCACATGACTGAGTATAATGACACACCAAAAACATTTGCATTTCATGTAGTTGCACCTGCATTACCACATATAAGCATTTCATACATACATATAGATATCACAATTGCATCACATCCTGCACACAACACCTGTTAGCACAATTTACATTTGCATTATCATATTCATCTGCATTACATACATTCACATTTGCATTAGCATAACATATAGAATCATAAAAGAACAAAAATATTGCATTGCATCATGTAAATATTTGCATCCATATCATAAGCATCACATAAGAACATCTCATCACATAGGTACACATGCATATAGCTGCCGCAAAAATGAATCATCTCTCATATATATAATCAAAAATGTCATGATACAATGATGTCAAAAAATCATATGGCTACAATCACCCGCAGGTGTCTACAATACAAAAAATGGTACAAATACTGATACAAGGGAGCCCTCTATGGCTATGATGAACTCCCTCCCTTGGAGCCGCCTGGCCTCGACAGAATCTAAGCCCTAGAAGGACCCGCTCCAGGATCACCCTGCCTGTCTGGTGGTGGTGGAGGACCCACGACCCCACCACTCGATGCCTGTCTTCTCTGGCTCCCTCCCGTAGCTGTCGCTGTCCGCGATGGTCTATGGAAGCTCCTCGCCCGCTGATCTGCTAGCACGACACCATAATACAGGTCCCTCCAGTAGGCAATCTCCTCTCCGGCTTGCAGGACATATGCGTAGCCTGCTCCTGTGTCCTCTGCCGCCTGCCTCCCTGCCCTCAGCGCTGTCTCAGCCTCTGTGTAGCGTTGGATAGCCTGATCCCGCTCTCGCTCAGTATCCCTGAGCCTGGTCCTGAGCCGATCCCTCTCCCTCTCCAGATCCTGAATCTCATCTGCCTAGCCCTGGCAGATCTCCCTCAGATCCAGCAGCTCAGCCTCCACTGGGTCACTCCCCTCTGCCTCTGCCTCTGCCCGTGGCTCTCCCTCTGCGGGTGCCTGCCCCTGTACCTCTCCCTGTACCTGTACTGGTGCCTGAACGGGTACCTGTCTCGGTACATGCCTAGGTCCCTGTACCTGTCTCTGTCCCGGTGCCTGTACTGGCACCTGTCCCTGCACCTGTCCCTGTGCTCTAGGACCCTGTGCTGCTGGTACCTGCAGGGGCACTCCATCGCGACCCCTCACCACCTGGGCCTGTCCCTCCTGTCCACCCTCTCTCCGAGGTGCCACCCTCCTCTCCCCAACTAATCCCCTTCGCTGTCGTCAGCCTCTACCCCCATCACCCCCACCATCGTCATCATCATCTCCTCCTCCATCTCCATCCAGTAGCTCTCCTGGATCTGTCAATCGGGGGAATGGATGCTCGGCCCAATATGCTGTATACTCTGCATCCATCCCGGCGTCCTCAATCTCAGGCCACATGTCCCAAGGAAGGGGTATCATCTCTGCCAGCTATGTGACTGCCTGATCATATGACAACAACGGCCTGAACTGCGCCTGATCCCTAACTGTACGGGCATACATACCCGAGCCTCGTGGCATCCGCTAGATCCGGCCAAACTGTTGGCCAACCCTATCCACCAGCTGTCTCTCTAATATATAGGGCGTCGGCCCAATCAAATATCTGCTCCTGAAGGTGTAAGGCAGCTCCACTGCATCATCCTCCCACTCCTCACATCCCAGATACGGCCTCCAGATGACGACATCAATGTCATCTATCACTCGCCGCCAATACTCTAACCTGCCAATCCGAGGCTGTGACGTGATCATGTCGTACAGATGAACAAAACTCCGTCCATGACCCCTGCCTCTGAAATGTATCGGCCACGTGATAGGCAGATGCTCGTATGCCCAAACCTGCAATAGTGTCACTCCACAACCCAGTCCCACTGATCCATGGTAGACAAACTGATGAAGCTCATAATATAGGTGGGCCAAAACACATGGACCCCACGCATATCTGGTGTGCTGCATCACAAATGTCTCCAATGCTCCACCCCAGCCCATTGCCAATCCCCGTGTCGCCCTATCCGGACACAGGAACCCACTGATAGCTCCTCCAATCATAGCTGGCAAAGCTAACCCTGTCGCAGTCATGGTATCCCATGCCACATGTCCTACTCTCATCTCTAGTCTGGGATCCTGGAACACCCATCTCAATGCCTCCCTGTCTCCGTCACGATCATATGGAATCAGCTCTCCATCAATCGGTATCCGCAGAATCCGGTAGACATCCTCGAGGGTGACTGTCATCTCACCCATCGGCAAATGAAATGTGCATGTCTCTGAATGCCATCTCTCGGCCAGCCCAGTCAGCAAACCCATGTTTGCCCGAAACTCAGGCACATACAATACATGTCTCAAACCCATCTCCTCGATGGCAGCTCTATCCTGAAAAGACAACTCCGGTCGCAACCTCTGTGTGGACGGGAATCTCTCCCGTGACTTTAGCATAGGCAAATACTCCTGCAGTCAAACAAATCAATCATGTCAGTCATGGTGGC
This sequence comes from Cryptomeria japonica, assembly GCF_030272615.1. Classification (NCBI taxonomy): domain Eukaryota; kingdom Viridiplantae; phylum Streptophyta; class Pinopsida; order Cupressales; family Cupressaceae; genus Cryptomeria; species Cryptomeria japonica. The sequence goes on along the minus strand of NC_081414.1, from coordinate 802,926,311 downwards.
ATTCCTTGTTCATCACAAAATGCTACTCGCTATCTAAATGCATATGGTTATCTATTCTAGTGACACTCACTGTTCATCACAAAGTGTTGCTATCTATCCTAGTAGTGCTCCCTGTTCATCACAAAGTACTATGTGTGTGACATTCCCTATTCATCACAAAGTGTTACTCACATTTTGCACTCCCTGTTCATCACAAAGTGCTGCTCATACTTTGGGTACTCCCTGTTTATCACAAAGTACTCTATCTTGGTGCTCCCTGTTCATCACAAAGTGCCTTGATCTATCCTAGTCTTCCTAGAGGACCTGCTTGAGTGTATCCTCTCAGCAGCTTATCCAATCGACAGCGTATGTTCATCACAGAACTGCCGATTTGACCTAGAAGACCAAAACCTTGCATTTTCAGACACAAATGCGTTTCTAACTCACAAACGCGCCTATAGACTGCACAAGCGCGCCTGAACAACACAGACGCGCCTGATTGACATAAACGTGCCTACATTTGTCACAAACGCGACTTTGCAACACAAACGCCCCTTCAGGACGCAGACGTGCCCGCATTAGACACAAACGCGGTTCCAGACGTAGACGTGCCTGGCATCGACACAGACGCGCCTGGTGGACACAGGCGCGCCTGGCACCGACGCAGACGCGGTTGCCCGTTTTTGCACTTTTTTTTGTGCCCTATTCCTAAGCGCATTTATTGCTAACTAGCATGCATTAATGACAAAATTGAATGCGTCAAAGTACGAGGAGGTTTGGTGATACTTACCAGCTCTCCTGCCTCTGCTGGTCTCTGAAATTGGCGAACGCGGTCGAATCTGTGTACGAAAGCCATCGCTGCTGACTGCTGCTGCTCTTTTTCTCGCTCTGCACTGTGATCTCGTGAGGGTGTAGATGACAATGAGGATGTCTTTTGCCCGTGGTCTATCTTATAGCCTACCCTAGCCCTCGCCTTCATTTCCCGAGTCAGTCTTCATTATCCCATGACTTTGTCACTTTATCCGACCATTCCATTCTAGCCTTTCTTTCTTATCGAGAGATTGTCTGCAATCTTTCCAGACTTTTTCATCCAATCTCTCGAGGGGGCATATCATTCCCATCCTGGGGCAACTCTGTATCAGTTCATCTTATCTTCTTTGAAACAACACGACAAGCCGCATTGTCTCAAAGAGGGGCAAAATGTAGACACCTAAAATTGTCCAGTCTAATTAAATAAATATTTTATTTATTTAATTATCCAAGCCTAATTCTTCTATTAATTAAATAAATCTTTATTTATTTAATTAATTCATTTATCCTCTTCTTGCCTTATTTCTCATTTAAATAAATACATTTATTTATTTAAATTATCCTCTTCCTAAATTAAATAAATATTTAATTTATTTAATTATCCCACTTCTACTATTAATTAAATAAATCTTTATTTATTTAATTAATTCATTAACCTTTTCTACACATGACACATGTCATTCATCTCTTAACTCATACACTACCTACCTCTTTCATTATTTTACTATTTCTTATACCTACCCTCTAATCCTAGCCGACCTCCTTTTACACCTCTCAATCTTATCCCTCCATTTCATATAGTGTCTTCTATTTAAGGAGATGTCTTCTTCACTATCAAACCCTAATCAGGGATTCTAATCAAGCATTCTAATGATCATCTTGACTACACTACGATCCTACTTGCAACCTTATTCCGTTCTTTGTTGAGCTCTTGTGCATATAAAATCTGAGAGCAAATATATCAAGCAAGATCAATGGAGATAGGAAAAATGGAGATCAAAACCCTATTGGACATGTGATGGTATAATCTTTGTGATTTCATGTGATTTGCATTGTCTTAGGTAATCTTCACATGTTATGGTGGATCTTTGTTGATTGTTAGGCTAGGGTTTTGTGGTTGAATTCATTTAGCCTTTCAATATTGTTATTATTGTTATCCATTTTCACCATATACAATGACCATTTCCTATATCCATGGTAAGTGATCCAAAAGGAGTTAACTAGACTGTTTCAATTCCATTGTGAACTTAGTGAAAAGGAGTTGATCTAAGACAGACATACTTTTTCCCTTCGTTGTGTTGGATCCCATAATATACGTGTAGGACTTGTACTAAAATGGAATGGTAGAATAACAATAGGAAGTTTGGAAGGGGCTTGTAATAGTTTAAAGACAATCATACAAGTTAATAACCCAAAGTTGTTGACAAACTAGATAAAACAAATATTTTTAACATATGTAGAGAAAATGCACACCGAAGCCTCGTATAGTTCTTCTGTAACCTTAGGAGGCCTAGTTGAATCTAATGCAGCTATTACCATTTCCTGTATGAAAAATGATAACATATGATATAGACATAAAAGGATTTAGTTATTTTGAACAAGCAAGAATGCAATCCAAAGTGAATATGAAGATATCACCTCTTCCCTATGCTAAACCTCATCGACATCAGGTGCATTCATTAATTCCGTAAACCCCATATGTTTCTGTATATAGAACAAATAAATTAAGTGCATTTATCAATATCTACATATACATGTTTAATCATAATACATTTCAACAATTGAATTTAAAATGTAGTGAATTACCTTCTGTCGTTTGGGTGTCCGAGAGGATATCTTTTTTGCCCCGGAGTGTTAGAGGATGGCTTTCTCACACGAGATGTCCTCGAGGCAGGTGGGATAAACTAACAAAAAAAAATTAACATAAGGGAAAAAAGCATGTATTTAATATATCACTTAAGTCAAAAATATATAAATCTAAATGGTACCGCATAGCTATCTTGGCCAAAGTCAATGGCTGAAAGCGTGATATCATCAAGTTGGGACATCTCAGCCACTGATAAGCCCTACAAAATACCAAGTAATGATACATATAATTAACAAAAGAAATATGTTTCTCAAAACCCGTACGGGTTTTGAGAAAAATTTAATTTTTTATTAAAAAAACTTTTGGTTTTTTAAATTGTTTTTCTCTAGGCTTGGTGTTACCAAGCCTAGCACATTTTTGAATTTTTAGAACCCGCACGGGTTATGAAAAATTTGGTTTTTTTTGGCATGTGGCCACTTTTGTGTTCACCATCTTGGTGCACTTACCCTTATTATTATACTACTATTTTATTGATTATCTAATATTGATCAATGGTGGAAGATTTGATGAGAAGATTCAATGAGAAAATTACAAAGTTAACTAATTGCGTGATGGATATACACAAAATTGATTGATTGGTTAAACTCAGAGTAAGTGGGAGTTGTGAGGTGGAAGTGAAGATAAAATAATATTAAATTAAAAAATAATAATAAATTATTTTTTTAATGCTTTTAGGTGTCACAAACACGTCAAATTAAATGCTTCTAGTTAGTTTTTATTGATGGACGGTTTTGCATCCATATGTGAGTATAATACGCCTTTGGCATAACAACAATCTTTAATGATCATTTGACACATAGATTGTCACTAATCCCAAAATTCACTTCACATCTAACCTTTTTAAACCTAAACACACTAATTTAACTCTAACACCCGTCATCCATTCAATCTAGTGAATACAATTGCAATCATACATAACACCACTAACACCATGATCATAGAAAATATTAGTAAAATCACACAAATGAACACAACTACATTAACAAAAACATAATAATATTCTAAAATTTCTAGGCCCCTTCAAACCTCTTTTACCTTCTTAATAAAAAAGATATACAATAGATAAAAGAAACTTATATAATTCATCTAAACTAAAATGAAACAATCTAAGCTGTAGAAACTACTAAGCTTTCTAAGACTCTCTTCTTCTAGTTTCAAGAAATAACCTCCTCTCCTTCTTAGTGTAGAATCCCAAAAAGTATTTTGTTACACTTTAGTTTAGTTTAGATTCAGGTTTAAAGCCAAGACTCTACAAATGCTTAATCCTTGCACCTTGTTTTTGTCACCCAAATGGTAATCAGTGGCACTGACATGTCCCCTTGTAGCCAATGCACAAGCTCAAACACAATCTCCCTTCCGAAATTTGGGCCATTTTATTATCTGAGACAAACTTTTAAGGGAGAGATTCTTGTTAAAGGGCGATAAAAGTGGGTGAGATTTGTGTCATGCAATTGCATGGGAGATGTGGGCGTGGCAAACAGATTATCTGCGGCGCCTTGGCAGGAAAGAAAGTAAAGATCAAGAATATATGCCTCTTCCACCTGCCAGAAGCAGGCAAGATGATACTGTGTCGTGGCACTTAACTGAATATAGACCGGGGCGGGTGGCAGTTTGTTGTGGTTAACGTTAATGCCCATTCAAATTTCATGCAGATTCCCTCTCCTCTCCTTCAATTCCGTGAGAGTTTATATATATATATATGGTGAAAAAAAGGCAGCTTTCTGTTGGGTGTTGGCTGTTAATTGCCAAGAAGATTGAGTGAGTGCCGGCCGACATACATGCATCACAAGCGTCGACACTCGTTGCATGCAGCCAAGCCATCAGTCTCACCTTGACACGCACCCAAGAAGGCTCTTTTCTTGTTTGCCCATGGTATTAAATCATGGGTTTGTTTTTCTATTTTTTGTTTCAATCACATCAATGGATTCCATTACCACGCTATATGTAAATACATGTGTCTCAGACTTTGTAGGATTGCAGAGTGCTTCAAATCATGCTACAGAGTGTCTGCCCTTTTTGGGTTTCCTTTATTAATTTGTCCTCTTGTTTGATGATGGTATGCCCTGCTCTTGTGATTCAGTGCTATAAACCAATGGCCTAGAAATGAATCTGCTTCAGATGTGGGCGAGACTAGTTTGGCAAAAGGATTATATGCCAGCTTTAGGTGTAAGTAATACTGCAGATTTGTGTGTGGTTTTGATCTCTCTTTTGGGTTTGTTTGGTGGGTTTTGTTTTGTGATTCTTGTAGCTTTTTGCAGTTGTGGATATACTGAGAAGCAGGGGAGTTTGGGATATGGGGGGTGAATCCAGCATGGCTAATGTGGAAAGTGGATTGGAGGTTTCTACAGGAAGTGAGAATGAGCTTGTGAGAATCAGAGGGGCTCAGCTTTGTTTGATTGATGGGAAGGAGAGTGTCATATTGCAAAGTGGCGATTTTGCTTTACATGTCATAAAGCAGAATCAGTCTTCTTTGGCTGCTGTTGTGGGCCTGGTTGGAGATCTTCAATGGCCAGTTGGGAGGGATTCTCCTGTTGTGATGGTTGGAAGCAAGAAATATGCTTTTGCATTGCCTGGGCTTCTGTATGGGCTGCTGTTGCCTAGTAATACTCCTGTGGAAGCTGAGCAGAACTTGGAAGGTTTGTTGCAGTACTACTCAGCTTTTGAAACCCATTTAGAGGTTTCAGATGGTATGATAACACATATCTCTTCTGCACTCTGTTTCTTTTTTCCTTTTTTTTTTTGGGCTGTTTCCAACCTTTTATAACATCTGCAATCTAGAATCTATCAATTGCTGTGGGTAGTAAATAACATTATGTAGATTTTATCATGTGGCCAGAATATAAAGCTTCTAGAACTGACACATTACTATCATTCTGATTGATAGGCTAAATAAAAAATTGTTTGAAGCTTTTACTTATGACACTGACTTTTTGTGACGTGTCTTGTATGGTAAAATACTTCTTGCCATCACTAATTTGATAGAGGGAGTTTAGGGTAACTATAACCTGCACTACATATATTGAGTTGAAATGAAAAATATATGTACATAAACCGTGCTGTATATATTGTGTCATTTTCTGTATAGCTAAATGTGGGATGTTTCTTATAACGTCCACTAGATCAAAAGGTCCATGAGACCGCCATGCAACACCAAATTTCACCCTTGTCATGTATGCAAGGTGTAAATATGCTATTTCTGACACTGGTTTGGTGACACTATTTTTTTTTGTCCATCTATAGTTTGGCAGCTTTTCACAGTCCATGTAGTATCCAGAAGGTTGTCAGCTGTATCTTTTCACTGGTTTGGTGAGACTGTCTTTTTAAAAGTTTTATGCAGTATTCAAAATATTGATTTTATCTTTTTCAATCTCTCTCAACAGTTTTATGTAGTATTCAAAAGATTGCTTCTATCTTTTTCAACGGTTTTATGTAGTATTCAGAAGTTGTATATCTTTTTTAATTGCTTCTATGTAGTAATCAGAAGATTGCTTCTCTCTTTTCCAACATTGCTTCTATCTTTTTTTTAACAGTTTTATGTAGTATTCAATTTCCTGGTTCTCAATGGTGTGAAAAAACATCTAACAATCATTTTTTTCATTTACAATGCAAATCCACAGGTGAAACCGGCTGGCTACTACAAGTAAAGCAAGAAGCCACGGACTACTGGACAACGGTGGCCCCGCAAGTGGAAAAAATCAGCTCAAAAATGGCCCAAAAAATAAGCGCCGCCTGTTCCTCTGCCACCTCACCACCCACGTGGACATCTCCCGAAGCCTGGTGCATGGGATCCGCCGCCAACTCCACCGGAGGCGTTACAGACGAGGACGAAAATACCACCCCACCACCTGCAACAGCCGGTAACAACAATACCGACACCGCCGTTAGCCAGCGCATGCTGAACCGAATCCAACGTGCACGCCGGATGTCAGCGGTAGCCAAGCTTCTTTCCAAAACACTCCTTAGAGGGGCCATAAACGCCGAGCGCCACGTTGTCGGTCAGCCAACCGGCACTTCCCTTTCCGTTCCAATTCCCGCCGCAATCTCTCCTCCTCCGGCAGACATAACGCTTGCCAGCGTGGACGCCTTTACAAAGGTCGTGGAAGCCGTGGAGACAGCTGGCAGGAGCCTATTCGAGCTTGCGGATTTCAAATCCCACAATAATAATAATAAAGTCGAACAATTGAATTCTTGTTCTTCTCCTCAGTTTGCCTCCTTTCCAGATAACCTGTGGACGCTCAACAAGTGTGGCCTCCGCCTCCTGCTTCGTGCCACGGCGGTCTCTGCCGTCATCCACGTGGCACGCGGAATCGGTGTCTCGGGTTTCGCGCCTGCCCAGTCATCACCGCAGTCTGTGCTGTCAGAACAGCCGAGTGACACGCCATCAGAGGACGTGCATTCAAAGGAGACTTACGCGCTTGGACTCAACTTTATGAGCGCGGATTCGCTGTGTTCACCGGCGCCCTCGACACGTGTCCCTCACGGCCCTAACAGTCCCTTTCAGCAGTACAGCAAGCCTGCCGACACACAGTTCCATTTTCCTCTCGGGTTCAATACTAACAACGCCGCTCATCAATAAACTGTTCTGTAACTTTTCTTGAAATCCGGGAATTAAAGGAAGGCAGGGGGTAAAATGGGGAAGGTTATAATTTAACCGTGAAGTTTTACACAGGTTTTCTAATGTGTTTTAACTTTGAAAAACTGATCTAATTTAACCGTCTATATTGTCTTTTTATTTAATGGATATTATTGATTTCGTGGTGCCCGGTAAACCCTAACCGCGAATGGTTTACCTAGTCCCAACCGCTGCACCATAAACAGCTTAATTTGGTTGTTAAACCCAATTAACAAATGGTTTATTTTTGTAGGTTTGTTTGATTCCTCAAATATTAGGACCTCGTCCTACTATATTAGAACAATAGTTTACCTCTAGCTATTGTTCTATGATCCTAACACATTCTCACAATTATTTACCACTCTCACAATAGTTTACCTCTTAGTTTTAACCCTTAACCCTATCCTTAACCCCAGAATTTGACAGACTATATGGCCGTTTTTTCACTTTTAGACCGTATATTACAATTAATAAAATTAGTGGACCACACTTAAAATTATTAATAAGCCCAAAAAAACTATAATAAATAATATATATTGATATATATATTATTTTATAACGTTTATTATAAATATATGAATTTATTTAGAATATTTTAAAATGATAAGATTAGGATATAATTGTTTCTAATTTTATATTATTTTTATATAAATTTTTAGTATTTTTTTTTTAATATAAATTTAGAAACTGTGTCAATTTTTTTTTTAATATTTTTTATAAGATTGTCTTAAATATCATTATAGAAACTTCTAACATTTGAAATGATATAATCATTTCTAATTTCTAATTTTTTAAAATATTGTAATAAAAAAATCTAAAATAGTTTCTATTTTTATAATAAATATAATTTCTAATTTCTAATTTTGTAAAATATTGTAATAAAAAAATCTAAAATAGTTTCTATTCTTATAATAAACAATATTTTTTAAAATATTGTAATAAAAAAATCTAAAATAGTTTCTATTTTTATAATAAACAAGATTTTTGAGTGTGAGTTTAGAAACTTATTTTTTAGTGCATTATTAATTTATCATTATTTTTAAAAAATTACATTTTTTTATGGAATTATTTCTTTTCACCGAAATTGAATTTTATTGAAACTTCAATTCTCAAAAGATTAAAGAATATATATTAAACTATTTTAATTTGACATTTTTTTTAAAACATAAAACAAAAGGCATTAGAATTATCAACCTCATTATCTATTTCTATCTTATGAGATTTTCTAATGTTGGATATCTCTTTTGAATATCCACGAACATCTTGTTATAGTTTACCTCTTAGTTATAACCCTTCATATCTATGCCCACTATTGTTCCCACCTCACTATAGTTTAACCTTTCATATCTATTTCTATTTCTATCGTTTGCCTACTATTAATAGTTTACTTCTAAGTTATAACCCTTCATATCTATTTCTATTTTTATCTTTTGGGATCAAGTATATCCATGTCCACTATTATTTCACCTCATTATATTTCCATTTCTATCGTGTTTGCCCCTATTATTCCATTACTTCTATTCTTTATCATTTGGGATCAAGACATATCCATGTCCACTATTATTTCACCTCATTATAGTTTACCTCATAGTTATAACCTTTTCTATTATTTCACCTCGTTATAGTTTACCTCATAGTTATAACTTTTTTTTTCGTTTTTTAAAATCTTTTTTAAATGACAAGATTATACATATCTAGCCCACTATTATTCCACTAGTTATAGTTTACCTCTTAGTTATAACCTTTCATATCAATTTCTATTTATTGTTTTTTTTTTCTTTTTCTTTTTTAAATGACAAGATTATACATATCTAGCCCGCTATTTATTGTAAGTTAATTGATTTTTCAAATATTAGGACCTTGTTCTACTATAATAAAGAGACTATACATATAAGAAACCATAACATATATTTCTTTCATTCCTTTTTTTAATCCCATGTTAAAGTTACACCTACCACTTCCAAGGCCACTATTATTACACCATGGGTAGCTTTTTCCTTTACCATCCCATACCTCTGTATAGTTTGGCTTTCTCTATAATTTACCTTTTAATTATAAATATATATTTTCAATGCTTCCATCCCCTATGTTCCATTCACATTGTCACTATTAGTACACCCTCTACTTATATGTCCCATGCTATACCTCCTCCTCAATTTCCATATGTTCCATTCACATTGTCACTAATCGTACACCCTCCACTTATATTCCTCAACTTCCATATATGGCTATACCTGCTCCTCAACTTCCATATCCCTTTATTTGTCATTTTATCACTAGTGGTATAGTTTCCCTTTATTTGTCCCAATGCCATACTTCCTCCTCCTAAACCTATGGACCATACCATCTCTCCCTCTCACTTTTTTCTTATAATTTGATCCATTAACATTATCACTAGTATTACAATTTCCCTTTATTTGTTATTTGTCCCAATACTTCCTCCTTCTAAACCTATGGACATGTCCATCTTGTAGAAATTCTATTGCAGTCACTGATTATTAATCTCCTATCTCATAAAAAATTATTTAACTGCTGAAAATAAATTTACAGCTGAATATCAAAAAATAACACAACTGCAACTTCACTAAAAAATACGGAAAGAAATAAGCAACACAAGGACACAATATTTTTGGACAATTGTCCCTGGAAAAACCCCTAAGGGAAAACCAGTTCTATAGATGGAAAATATATTAATCTTCAGCAATATAAGAATTACAAAAGAATTCCTTGCCTCTAAGAATTACAAAAGAATTCCTTGCCTCTTACTGGCAGAACTCTGACAAACTCCTAATATCTCCTGCTGATATCCTCCACTGCTATATCAACGCTATCACTGCGCCTCTTGCTAACACTGCAAGTTCTTCTCAAGACTTCTCCTTTTCCAAATGACCCATGACCCCTTTTTATGCTACTCTGTTGGAAAACCAACAGTCGAGATTAATTCAAACCAACGGCTGAGATTAAGACAACTCAATAACCAATAACTAATTTTGTCTATGAGGTGTCACCTAAAAAGAGCCACTATTAAATAACAATTGTTTTTATCCTAACAATACTTGTTTGACAAAAACAACCATTTTCTAATTCTAGGTCAGGACGAACAGCTGTCCAAAACTACCCATAACTAATGCTGTTATTTCTGGGTAAGGACAGCTGTCCAAGCTACCCATAATTAACACATCTCTCCCTCTCACTTTTTCTTATAATTTGATCCAACCATCCATGGATACATCTTCACTCTTTACCTCATTATTTTATTACACTTTTCTCTTTACATCATAACCTTATTACATTATTACATTTCTTTTCACAACCTTAACATTTTCTTATAATTTGATCCAACCATCCATGGATACATCTTCACTCTTTACATCATAGCCTTATTACATTATTACATTTCTTTTCACAACCTTAACATTAATCTTGTTCCTAACTCTTTGGTCACATCTTCCTTGTTTACCCCATAACCTTCACTTCTTTTCATAATCTTAACATTAATCTTGTTTCTACCTATTTGGCCACATCTTTATTGTTTACTTCTTCACTTATTTTCATAATCTTAACATTAATATTGTTTCTACCTATTTGGCCACATCTTTACTGTTTACTTCTTCACTTCTTTTCATAATCTTAACATTAATTTTGACATTAATCTTGTTTCTACCTATTTGGTTATTTACTTCTTCACTTATTTTCATAATCTTAACATTAATCTTGTTTCTACCTATTTGGTTGTTTACTTCTTCACTTATTTTCATAATCTTAACATTAATCTTGTTTCTACCTATTTGGTTGTTTACTTCTTCACTTCTTTTCATAATCTTAACATTAATCTTGTTTCTACCTATTTGGCCACATTTACTTCTTCACTTCTTTTCATAATCTTAACATCTTTACTATTTACTTCTTCACTTCTTTTCATAATCTTAACAGTAATCTTGTTTCTATTTGGCCACATCTTTACTGTTTACTTTATAACCTAACTCCACTTCCTCTATTTTTCACACATCTCTATTTTGGCCACACCATTAATACGAAGTGGTTCATCTTAGGAGACAAGTCTAACAACATATAATGTTCGTTTTATTGTTGTATGTTCGTTTTATTGTCCTTGGACACCACATGATCTACTAGAATTCAATTCTAACATCATATAATCCTCTACATCATATTCATTAGCATTCAAGACAATTATATATATGTTGTATGTTCGTTTTATTGTCCTTGGACACCACATGATCTACTAGAATTCATGATTATTGTGTATATGTTGTATGTTGGGTTCTTAGATTTTAGTTTTATCACAAGGAAGCACCTATAAAATATTTTATATATAATGATTAGTTATTTCCATAAACCTTAAGAGATTGTGTTATTCAATGGCTTTAATATTCACTTTTAGGTTTGCACAATGGATAATTTTTTTAATTTTTTTTTCAACTTAGTTAAACATTTTTAAAGCACTTTCACATAGATATCAATTTGAAGATTATTATAAATTTTTTCACTAAATCGACATAATAGAGGAATGAAAGGAATGGACATAATAGAGGAATGAGAGGAATGAGCCTATTAATGATTATGCTCCAAAGCATCAATTTGATGATGGAAACATTATATTCTTTCAAACTTCCTATTACTAGAATAATAATCATTTGAATGATTTAATTTAATTTAAATAAATAATATGGGCACAAACTTCCTATTACTAAGAATAATAATCATTTGAATGATTTTATTTAATTAAAAATAATAATGTGGGTACAACATTTTAAAAATACCGAGTAATATTTCTCTCCATCTCGATCTACTTACTCGTCCATCTTTTAAAAGTCAAGATAATACTGAATTGAAGGAAAAAGTTTAATGAAGTTGTAACATTTTTACTCCCTTCGAAATAAAATTCTTATCAAAAGTTCACAAAATTATGAGAATCTATGGAAGATGTGTTATAGAGTTTATTGAATGCTAACTTTATAGTCTTTCTTCTAGATTTGTAAAATTTTTACTCCCTCCCTTGAAATAAAATTCTTATCAAAATTTCACAAAATTGTGAGAATCATTGGAAGATGTGTTATAGAGTTTATTGAATGCTAATTTTATAGTCTTTCTTTTATGCATCCATTAGAGATTTAATACCAAGAACAATAAGACATTAATAAGACATTTTGTAATATTCATAGTTAAATGATATACTTAGATATTTTCTAGTAAATTAAATGACATATTTATAAATTATATATATATTTTTAATATTAATCATTTGAATAATTGTATGCAATGTAAAATAATATGCATGACATTTGAAAAATCTTGAGGGTAAACAATTAGCATAAAATGTACATTGAATATGCTTCTTCATTTTAATCCACTTACTCACCCAAGCTTTAAAAGTCATATATTTTTGCAAAGAATAATGAATTGAAAGAAAATGTTAATCAAAAGCATAACACTTTGTTTTTCCTTGCATGAAATAAGTGCTTATCAAAAGTTCATAAAATTATGTTATAGAGTTTATTAAGTACTAACTTGACAAACAATTAAACATCTTGTAATATTGTTAAATGAAACACTTAACAATCATATGCGGAAATATAAGATTTACATAAGTAAACATTAATCATTTACATAAATCTTAAAAATCTTAAAAGGTGAACAAAGATGGTGAACAAAAAGGGGTATAAGTGGCCACTTTTTTTCTTCTTTTGAAAATAGGTAAACCTGAACTTCAAAGAGCTATTTGAAGGTCATGCACTCAAAACTAGGAGTTGAGAAAAGAATAAGAATTGTAGTACTCTGAATCTAGTTTCTAAACTACTAAATTTTTTAAAAATTGGATAAGATTAAGAGGGTCAAACCTTTCATGCATGAAAAACTGTTCCTGATTTTTTTAGAAAAATATAACATAGCTATTTTTGTGTGCTGCACAAAATATATAGTTAGATTTAGTATTTTGCAAAACCCTTAGGTAGGAT